>NC_057797.1:633921081-634179472 GCF_018294505.1 Triticum aestivum | reverse complement strand
AGTTCTCGGTGGGGGTGGATGGACAGGACCCCGTGGTGTTGCCTCTAGATGAACAGGACCCCGATCGATCGAGCCGGTTGGGGCTGGATGAACAGGACCCTGTGGAGGGCTGGATGAATAGGACCACCCCGTGGAGGGCAGGATGAACAGTAGATGGTGGAGGGCAGGATGAACAGTAGCCCGTGCAGGGGTGGTTGAACAAGAGCCCGTGGAGAGGGCTGGTTGAACAGTAGCCGGTGGAGTAGCGCGCGGTGGAGGCTGGATGAACAGGAGCCCGTGGATGAACAGTCGCAGGTGGAAGCTGGAGGAGGTCGACGTTGGATGAACAGTAGCTTGTGGAGGCTGGAGGGGGTCGACGGTGGAGATAAACATTATCCCGTGGAGTCCCGTTTTGCAGTACACCACACCCCTCCTGATGAACAGGACCCCCGTTTCGACCGCAGCGCTCCAACACAAGTCCGTTTCGTCCGTTTTGCAGTACGCCACACCCCTCCCGATGAACAGGACCCCCGTTTCGACCGTAGGAGGTCCATTTCATCCGTTCTGAGGTACGCCAGACCCCTCCCGATCAACAGGACCCCGTTGCGAACGTAGGAGGTCCGTGTCCTTCGTTGTGCGGTACGCCAGGCCTCGTTTCCATCGCCTGTTCCGTCCAAGCCCTCCCGATGAACACGACCACGCATTCCATTCCGACCCAGCCGGTTGGCTCCCATGCGTTCCATTGCCTCCACATGAACACGACGCATTCCGTTGCCTCCCCATGAACACGACGCATTCCGTTTCCTCCCTATGAACACGACGACAACGATGTTTCTCCGTTCCGACCCAGGCATATACACGAGCCTTGGCCGTACGTATGCGCGAGTAGGCGTTCGAGACCCCGCCCGTATGTATACATACATGGCCGTATTTTCTTTCTTGCACCCTGGCCGCTGTACATATGTGTACATGCTACGTGCGCGCCTCTACTACAACACGTGCGCGCCTCTACTACGACACGTGCGTGCCTCTACATCGACTAGTATGTACGTACATGTTCGCGACCAGAATGACAATGCTACGTATGCTTCGACCAGGTGGGTCCCGACTGTCAGGCACTTCCTTGCCTGCGAAGATGTAGCTGGTGGGTGCCAGCAGTCAGGGGGCGAATCGTTTTTTTTGCGCGGACGCACTTCCTTTCTTGCGAAGAAGTAGCTGGTGGGTCCCAGCAGTCAGGGGGAAACGTTTTTTTCGTGAAATACAGTGGCCCGTCCGGTGGGTCCCAGCTGTCAAGTGGAGGAATCATTATTTTCTGCGTAATAAGGAGGGACTTCCTTGCTGCGGCCGTGGACCCAGCTGTCAGCCTCTGCACGTACAGTCCACGTCCGATGGAAGTCGTTCCGTGACCACGTTCACCACGCCGCGCCGAGAGCACCAGGGCGGTGGACGACGGCGAGGCCTAGGAAGGGGATGACAGGGAGGTAGGGAAGACTCGACAGTTGTTTCCCACGCGGAGTGGAGTACGACTATACGAGGGTTTACTGGTTCGTCTGCCATCGCCGGAGAATAACAGCTGGTGTGGGTGAGTAGAGGGATGGGTAGGCCAGCTATGGGAGTACGGTCGGGCGGTGAGGCTTGCGCGGCAGCACAACCGGCCACGAGGAGGAGGGAGCAGGCAGTCCCGCCGGCGCTTGTTTGAGCGGCTGGAGCAGGAAGAGCAGAGATTGAAGAAGCACGACGGCCGTTGGATGGACATCCAATAGTCAATGCTTGTGCGTCAACCATTTTTTTAGGAAAGCCTCAAATCTATGGAAAATAGCATACAACCCATCGGCCATTATTTCTAATAATTTACAGCCCATTTGCTAATTCTTAAGGTTTTTCTTGGAGCCCATATTCTTTTTGTTAGCATTACAACCCATATTGTGGCAACGGTTAAAAACTTATACAAAATTTTGCATATTTCGGTGCGGTCCGAACTGTTTTTAATCCCGAAATTTTGACTCATATTCAAACTGATTTTAAAAATAAATGTATATCAATATAAAATCCAAAAAATTCTCCACGCATAAAAATTAATGTAATTTAAAATCTTGAAATGAAAAAAAGATATTTGAATCTAATTGCCGGTTTGATGTGTTTTAAAAATGTACAACCCATTTCTTATTACTGATGGGCCATTTTCTCGGCCAGCCGAATGAAAGCTCTCCTCGTCTTGAAAGATTTGCAGCCCAACAGGCGTGACAAAGCGACTTACTTGGCAAATCACAAAAAAACTGGGCTGTGGCCATGGACCCAGCTGTCAGCCGCTCCATGTACAGTACTCTTCCGATGGAAGTCGTTCCTTGACCACGTTGACCATGCCGCGCGGAGAGCACCACGGCGGTGGACGACGGCGAGGCCTAGGAAGGGGACGATGCGGCAGTGGAAGCCCACACGGAGAGGACTACGAGGGTTCACTGGTTCGGCTGTGGTGTGAGGCTGCCGTCACCATAGGGCCTGGCCAGCGATGGGAATAGTAGGGGGCGGTGAGGCCCCTGCGGCATCATAGCCGTCCACAGGAGGCAGGAGCATGCGGCACGACCGACGATGCTTTGGGCGGCTGGAGCAAGAAGACCAGAGGTTGAAGAAGCAGTACGGCCGTTGGATGGATATCGTACGGTCACTGGAGCTAGAATCGTTCATATTGACTAAGTTGACAAAGCCCTTCGTCCCCGTCAACTTAGTAGGTCCACAAGTCAGCCTCCCAGCAAGGTGGGTCCCAGCTAGCTAGGGAAGTATTCATTTTTTTGTGCGTAATAAGGAGGCACTTCCGGTGGGTCCGAGCTGACAGCGGGGGGGACGTTTTTTTCACGAAATACGATGGCCCGTCCGGTGGGTCCCAGCAGTCAGGGGAAACGATTTTTTCGCAAAATACTGGTGGCCCATCCGGTGGGTCCCTGCTGTCAGGTGGAGGAATCATTATTTTCCGCGGAATAAGGAGGCACTTCCTTGCTGCCGCCGTGGACCCAGCTGTCAGCCTCTACACGTATAGTCCACGTCCGATGGAAGTCATTCCTTCCACGTTGACCACGCCGCGCCGAGAGCACCAGGGCGGTGGACGATGGCGAGGCCTAGGAAGGGGACGACGCGGAGCCGGTGAAGACGCGGCAGTGGATGCCCACGCACAGAGGAGTATGAGGGTTCACTCGTTCGGCTGCGGTGTGAGGCTGTCGTCGCCGCAGGGCCTGGCCAGCGGTGGGAATAGTAGGGGCGGTGAGGCCTCCATGGCAGCACAGCCGGCCACGGGAGGCAGCAGCAGGCGGCACGACTGGCGCTGCTTTCGGCGGCTAGAGCAAGAAGACCAGAGGTTGAAGAAGCACTACGGCCGTTGGATGGACATCGTACAGTCACTGCAGCTAGAATCGTTTATATTTACTAAGTTGACAAAGCCCTTGGTACGTCAACTTAGTAGGCCCACAGGTCAGCTTCCGAAATGATGCGCCCCAGATGTCAGGGGCAGGAATCAATTTTTTGGCGGGTGAAGCTAGAATATCCGAGATTGAAGAAGAAGCACGGCATCCGTTGGATGGACATCCAACAGCCACTGCTGCTAGAACCGTGTGTTGACTATAAGTTGAGAAAGCCTTGCATACGCGTCAACTCTATTTTTTTAGGGGACGCGTCAACTTAGTAAGGCCAGAAGTGTGTGGCAGAGAACTTATAGCCCATTTGAGATTTGTAAGAATGTGTAGCCCATTTTTTGAATTCTAATGGAATTTAATACAACCCATTTACAGTTTGTTAAAGTACAACCCATTTCAACCAACCGTTCAAAACAGAATTCAATAAAATTTCCACATTTTGATGGGATCCGATATATTTTTATCCCGAAATTTCTAGTCAGATTAAATACAATTTCAATATAAATTTATATTACGTAAAAATCCAACGAAACATTGCGCTCGCAACAATTAATGAAATTAAAATTTTCAATATCCAAAAATAATATTTTATAAAGTAATCACGTGTTGGTGCATTTTTTATAGTTACCGCCCAGTTTTTATAATTACATCCCATTTATTATTTCTTAAAGCCCATTTTCTTGTTAAGCCTAATGCATCCCTCCTAGGAAAGATTTGCAGCCCAGCGGGGCGGAGAATAACAACTTGACCTTGCCTGGGTATTTCTAGAAAAAAGTATAGCTGGGCTAGCCATTTTCAGCTTGAAAAAAATTAATATCTGGGCTGGATATCTGGCCTGGGCTAGACAGGCCACAGCCCGCCCAGTTAATACCTGCAGCGATGTTTTCATTGTTGTTCAGAGGAGAAAAATTAATATCTGGGCTAAACATCGAAAAACTCTGCAGTGCTCACACCTCAAAAACACAAATACTACTCGAGCTGCTTGGTCCCAGCTGTCGGCTGCTTCTTGTGAAATTCTCTCGTTTATTGACTAGTACTACATAGGTTGACAATGGTGTGGGACCGTGTTGTCAGGAAACCAGGGGGAAGCAAAATAAATAACTCCAGCGAGCGCTTCCACCTCTGCCTCGTTGTCTCCCATGGAAACCCCTTTCCTCCCTTTTTTGCTCGGGCAAGGACCAATGCATGCAACACGTCCATGCAGTTATTAGGTAAGAAATAAAAGCGCTTTGCATGCTATGAATTACGATGACCTGCATGGGTAGCAAATAAGGCATTCTATTAACTGCTGTGATTAAATGTTGTGTTTAGAAGAGAGAAATATTCTTCTTTTCCACCAATCTGCTTGCACCTAGGTCATGATGCACCTTCTAATACGACTTATTCACCTAGACAGATGGAGTATAGTTTTATACATATATATATATATATATATATATAATAAGGAGGCACTTGCGTACATGAGGATATGGACCTGGTGGGTCCCCATTGTCATCCTCTCCAAGTAAAGTCATCTCCTCGCCCGCGCGCGCTTTCCGCCCGAAACAGTCAGCGCGCACGCCCCACTTTCCGGTGCAGGCGATTGCTCCGCCTTCAAACGACACAAGTGCCGTCCATCCATCTGCCACCCACATTAATGATACGCAGTTGCCGAGGAGGCTACTCCGGCGCCACACGTCCGTCCCTCCGCCCGCCCACCATTGCTATATAAACTGCTACGCCGGCCATAGCCGTAGTCATACGCATATGTTCCCTTTCTCCTATCCACACCACTACTGCCGACCCTGGCTTCCTCGCGCTCCAACGCTCTTCGGGACAGGCGGACGACGGACCACAAGGAGATGGCAGCCATTGCTGCCGACCGGCTGGCCGGCAGGCAGCCGGAGGACGACGACGTCCCAATGGAGAACATGGCAGTCGACGATCCGGCGCCAACCCCCTCCTCCGCGCCATCCTCGCCGGTGCATTGCACCATGACCATCGGCGAGGCCTGTGCCCAATATATGGACAGTGTGAGGCAGATGCGTCAGGAGCAGTTCCGGGAGGCGTAGGCCGACGCCGCCTACAACCACCATCTCCTCCAGGAGCACCTGCAGGCGGAGGAGCAGAACGCCGCAGAGCGGGCGAAGCAGGAGGCGCTGCTCGACTCGTACCGCTCCGCCCGCAAGGGCCGCCTCGAGCGTTGGCGGGACCGCATGCGGGTGGCGGAGGCTGCGGATGCCTACAAAGAGGCTAGCAAAGAGGGCGATGAAGCGGGCGAGGCGTTGTTTGGCGAGACCGAGGACGAGGCAGAGGACAATGCTGGCTCCGATGAGTCCCCGCTCCGCTGGCGTCGACGAGGCCCTGCTTCGCCGAGGCCCCGCGGCGCCAACAACGAGGCAGAGGACACCGCCGGCTCCACTGAGGCCCCGCCCCGCCAACAATGAGGCAGAGGACATCGCCGGCTCAGCCGAGGCCCCACCTTGCCGGCAACGCGGGGGAGGACACTTGTCAGTTACGCAACTGCACCTACAGTTAAGTCACGGAAGCTTCTGTTCGGCTCAGCGGGACACAGGTGGGTAGCTTCGGTTAATTAATTATACCTCCAGCACACTCCTTTTTAGTTGAAGAATGTATGAAATGTAATGAAATCTGGCATGTTTATATGAAATTCGACCGTGTATGAATGAATTTATTTCAATTAGTTTGAATTCCTGTATCACTGGCATTGGATGAACATGCAAAACAATATGTACTAGCATGATTCCCAGGGTGATCACCTTGTTTGCAGCAGTTTCACATGTACTCCCTCCGGTCCTTTCTAGTCTGCATACAAGTTTTGTCTATAGTCAAAGTATCTCTACTTTGACCAATCTTATACAAAAAAGTATGCACTTTCACAATGTGCAAAGTAAAAAGGAACAGAAGGAGTACATAGAGTTTGAGCAGGTTTTTAGCATTTCTGTACATTGGAATCAAACACACAGGCCTGACAATTCATAGAGAACATTCAAAACAATCGATGATTATGCATCTCAGCGACTCACATGTCAGAGGCAATATTTACTTCACAAAAAAAGAATAAAAAAATTGATCGACGCTGCTGATAGCAAGGGCGTCCCATTCAAAAATATAAAACGCATGTCTTGCTAAAATCAATGAGCAAAATTTGACAAGGTTGTCCCATTCCAAAATATCAAATGCCTACGATTGTGGAATGGGCAGGGTTTGCCATCAGTTCGGACATTGACATGGCACCTCCTGCTAAATAAACTAGCTGTTCTTTTTGTGCAGTTCCACCAAAATCAACCAAATTCGTGCGTAGCTTGTATGATTTCGCCCTTATATGTTGCAACGCCTTGACCTTATCGGCACCTCCTTTCTTGTGGTGGGAATGAATGATTCGATGTATTCATGAACATTTTGTGCAGTTCCCATTGAAATCAAGCTGAGCACCCCTGTTTGCACAAATACAAAAAAGTTATTGTATAGAGCAAACTGTACTATGAATTGACAGTTTCAACAGGCACATACATGGTCCATGTAGAGCACACTTTTAGAAAAATGGAACTCATCAGAAAGAATCCTAGAACAACAATTGTACTCGCGCATCACAGCAAAAAAATGGAGGTTTTGTTCAGTCCTTCTGAGCTGAAGTTAGTTTGGTCTTGTGGGGAGTAATGTAACCATCCTTCAACTGCTCCTTCTGATGATAAGATAGACAAGGCTTCTTCATCCTGGCATAATCATAACTAGTCACTTCACGTACTCCATATTCTTCTTCAGAGGAATATGATCCTATTGTGCAAAGACAAGAGGACTACTAAATGCTAGCATCACTGTTTGCTCGAAAAAAAGGAAGGAAATATTTAAAACAACACAGATGAAGCACTTCTCAAGGACAATACCACTTTTTCATGACAGTATCTAAACAGTAGCACAACACCAATAGAGATGACAAAGCTCAATCATATGGATGAAATCAGTGGGCGAGTACCAACCTTTGTTAGGAGGCTTATTGTGTAGAGCATACAGATGAAGCAATTCTCCGGAACCATCTGTTGCAATCTACAGTGGTGGCCATGCTTACTATATACTCCTTGATTAGTTTAATGTTTCCAACATCTTCTTGTGTAGTTCCACTAAAATATATGGTATCTTCAAAGAAGATCCATGTTTGCACAAGTAGAGATTTACATATTACATTAAGAGTGGCATCAAATCAGTGGCAAAACAATTGCTCGTTCCAGCCATAGCAATAAAATTAAGATACAAAACTATATCATTACTTGTGTCATCATAGTTCAAGTGCTTCATTACAGCATCAGGAGTTGATTTTTGTTTTTCTTCCCCTTGTTCTTCCCCTTCATCACTTGGTTCAATAACAAACAAGCTTTGCCTTCAATGTAAGATTTGGCATGTTAATTAGGGAGCACAAGTATAGTACTAAACTTAATTTTCTGATGAAAGTGGAAAAATACAGGTCAGCAGTTGTGAAATATCCTTATCTTACCTCAATGGGATATTATGGTGCACATACAGATTGGAAGTCTTGTCTCCATTTGTGCAGTTCACTAAAATCAAGCAACATTATCGTACAAGTAGCACAACATATGAATGCAGACTGGAGAATCATGTGAAAGAAGGCTAGTACTGACCTCTCATGATGTGGAATTCAAACAACTCACAAGAAGAAGATCTAAACCAAATTCGCCTTAACGGATAGGAAGTAAGATCTCCTCTTGTGCAGTTCCACTAAGATCAAGCAATCAAGCAACGTCGTCGGCGTGACATTTTGGTTGAACTGCACAAAACACTCTTAAAACTAAAGTGTTTTGTGTAGTGCAACAAAAGGTCACAATGGCAACGAGGTGAAGCAGATAACCCTGTTTACACAGATGTGCAAAGGAAACAATTAGTGGTCAATAATGGTGGATGACACAAAAGCCAACAAAAAGAAGCATCTACCTTATCTAAATGGGAAAGAAAGCAAGACAGTAGCACTTCTCAAATGGTGGCGATTAATATTAACATAGAGATTATATTAACAATAAAATTCGTTCAACATGTAATTTGCTTTTTACTGTGGCATTGCATCAATTTTCCAGCGGCATTATTAAAGGGTGTTTGTTTACAGGGACATTTTGGTGTAGGGACTAAAAAAACTCCGTGTCAGTCCCATCTAAACCAAAGAGGAGGGACTTTTAGGGACTAAAAGTGGGCATTTGGGACTAAAGAAAGAAGAGCCCGAGGGAGTCTTTTTGGGACTTTTTCCAACAGTTGTCCCTGCCACGCATCGCACCTTGTCTCTATTAGTTCATTACTAGGGGTAACAGGTCTTTTAGCATGTCATTTAATAACCTCTAGTCCATGTTTAGTCCCTGGGACCCAGCAGGTAGGGACTAGGGAGTTTTTAACCAAATAGGGCCTTAGATTAACAACAGCTAATGAGTTCCACGGGACAGTGGACGCACCAGCACCATGTGCATCTACCAATGTACTGTGGCATTCATAGTCTATTGCAACAAAGAACAAGCAACCAAGGAGCATATTTGTGTTGGTCCCAGTTTTGTTATCTTTAGACGGCTTTCCCTATGTGAGCGCAGCAAATCTAGTCCTGCTCAAACTCTACAGCCTTGTCCCTTCCTTTCCTTTTTGAACTAGTACTTTTGCCCCTTCCTTTCCTCTTTGAACAACGTCCTAGATTTATGCGATACAACTTTCCCCACTACTTTCCCCCATTCCTTTCCTCTTTGAACCACATCCTAGATTAATGCTATACAACTTTCCCCCTTCATTTCCTATTTGAACCACGCCCTAGATTCATGCTATATACAACTTTTCCCACTACTTTCCCCCACTCCTTTCCTCTTTGAACCACGTCCTAGATTCATGGTATACATGCAGCTAGAGCAATGCATGTGGAGTAAGTAAATTATACCTTAAGGTTCTTGGGGCATGGTTTGGTCGGCGACATGACGGCGGCGAAGAAGAAGGGGTCGGAGGCCCTCCCGCGCCGCCGCTGGCTGGAAAGTGAACAGCTGCGCCGGTAGTCCCTCGCCGATGGCGATAGTGTTAAGCCTCCTTCCCTTCCCGGCGGACGGATCCTGCCGGCTCTTTGAGCAGCAGTGAGGGGAGAGAGAGGCCAACGAAGTCTTGTTTAGATTTGGAGAGGGCGAGAGAGTGTGAAGAGAGAAACTACAAGCGCTGAGGCTCCAGCGGGAGAGGGTGATAGAGTGAGCGAATAGGCTAACCAGCTACACAACCCTCTCGTTATGTTCAACGAGAGGGAAATAACCTTTTATACATTGCTGCATTCGTGTGACAAGCATGCCGTGTTTTTTTGTGTGTGTGGGAGTCATTGGGATTTCAATCATAATCGTGTCATGTGGCTTTCGTGGTAAGACTATCCACAGTGGTGCAGAAATAATGCAGCCTTAGTCACCTTACCTCTCTCCACGTAGTACGTTGGGTCCCACCAGTCAGAGGGTGAAACAAACAAATTAATAAGAAAAATTAAAAGCGCCAGCGGTGTATCTTACCTCACACATCTTGCTACTGCTCGGGAACACTGTCCAATTGATCCCTCTGTTCACTCACGTACTATTTCAAGTGAATCCTTATTATAACATGCACGCAAATTTTGGGCACTTGTATTCGACTTAAGTCAGTGTGCCACTGTATCTCGTATACTTACTACTCCCTCTGTCTAGGTGTAATAAGTCACGTTAGAAGGTGCAACAGGACCAAGGTGCGTGTGTGTGTGTGTGTTTAACACCATGTGTGTGTTAGAGAGAGCGACAGATCGACCTACTCCTACAGAGAGATGTTGTGTACTTTACGATTTTAGCCGCGAGAGTTGGTGCATCCTCTCATTGCCGGGCGTGTCCGGTAAGGACATGCGGATAGCTGCCACGCCCGCTCCTGACCAGCATGGCCCACCCAAAGCCCCTCCATCGCTTGCGCGTGCTCCCCGCCCGAAATGGTCAGCGCCGCTCCAAAGAATCGGTGCCGCATTCATGCCCAGGCAGAGTGGACGCGACCTATCACTGGCGCAAGAGTGATGGCTGCTTCGTCCGTCCAACTTACTGCTGGGTCTATGTGATTTGACGGCTCATTGGTCTTTATTACTGAGGTGGTAGGACTGCTGGATGTCCCACGCTTTCGGTGAAAGGAGGTATACTACTACTACTAGATTACAATTTTCTCCATTCTTACAGCGGAGGCGTGCAAGAGCAGTGAAACACGCAGGCTCAGTGATTACATGGCCACCTCACACTATACCGTGCGACACCTAAGTCTTTACATTAGTACTCCCTCTGTTCCTAAATATTACTAGATGAGTCCCCGCGCGCTGGCGCGGGACAGCGGTATATCTCTCCGCGCAAAATTATCGATTTCATA
Source organism: Triticum aestivum (assembly GCF_018294505.1). Taxonomy (NCBI): domain Eukaryota; kingdom Viridiplantae; phylum Streptophyta; class Magnoliopsida; order Poales; family Poaceae; genus Triticum; species Triticum aestivum. Next base: position 634,168,706 of record NC_057797.1, on the reverse strand, counting down.
GAACAAAAAAAACTCTATAACCACATGACAAATGTGGTAGCCAATCTAAATAAAGTCCCATCATCATTTACATCATCCCACGTAAGGAAAAAAGATCAGCCAACTCCTACTGCATAATGGGATTATATTTTTCTTTTTGACATGTTAATGGGACTTAAAAGCTCACTTAGATGCATGCTACCGGTTGCATGCTTGCATGCAGACATGTTGATCGTGATTTAAAACCCACTCACATGCATGTGGCACGGTATTTCTGCATGCTTGCATGTGGCTTAGTGCGGAGCCTCTCAACGTCAGATCAGACGGCTATTATGGACTAATTTACTTCATCTAACGGCTACATCAATTTTGATGACGTGGCTCAAGGAGAGGATAGAGAATTCCTAGTAGTGGGGGCTAGCTATTACTAGTAGATATAGTCTTTGTAGAGATTCCACTACATATGGAACAAAATGAATGAATCTACACTTAAAATGCATCTATATACATCCGCATGTGGTTCATGGTGAAATCTCTACAAAGACTTATATTAGGAACGGAGGAAGTACTCAGTATAGTACGTACTATAATTTATCAGCGAGATAAATTTGTACAGTGCTATGAAGCTTTCCAGCTTGTGTTACATGTATCTTGCGTCCAAGGTTGCCCGTTGCAACATTTCATCAAATACAAAGGAGACTAACATCATGCTATTGCATCTCAATGATTGACCAGATCATATCAAATATGTACTCCCTCCGTTCCAAATAAGTTTCTCAACTTTGTGCAAACTTTAGTACAAAGTTGTACTACTACTAAAGTTGACACTTATTTTGGAACAGAGGCAGCTAAAGAAAAAAACGATCCATGCAGTCCCTAGCCCTTGAACCGTGAACCCTGATGTCGGTGTCAAAACCGGCGGATCTTGGGTAGGGGGTCCCGAACTGTGCGTCTAGGCCGGATGGTAACAGGAGGCAAGGGACACGAAGTTTTACCCAGGTTCGGGCCCACTTGATGGAGGTAAAAACCTATGCCCTGCTTGATTAATATTGATGATATGGGTAGTACAAGAGTAGATCTACCACGAGATCGGAGAGGCTAAACCCTAGAAGCTAGCCTATGGTATGATTGTTGTTCTGTATGTTGTCCTACGGACTAAAACCCTCCGGTTCATATAGACACCGGAGAGGGTTAGGGTTACACAAAGTTGGTTAGAATGGTAGGAGATCTACATATCCGTATCGCCAAGCTTGCCTTCCACACCAAGGAAAGTCCCCCCCGGACACGGGACGAAGTCTTCAATCTTGTATCTTCATAGTCTATGAGTCCGGCTGAAGGTATAGTCCGGTCATCCGGACACCCCCTAATCCAGGACTCCCTCAGTAGCCCCCGAACTAGGCTTCAATGACGATGAGTCCGGCGCGCAGATTGTCTTCGGCATTGCAAGGTGGGTTCTCCTCCAAATTCTGTGTACCTGTTGAATAAAGTACGGTTTCTTGTAAATGTTGCGCTCCTTGGCTTCTACGCCCAATAATGGCCGTCTCCCACGTGTCAAACGAATATGAAAAGTCTGAGTGTTTTTACATCCACACCCCTAGCCGCGTAAATGAGCCGCCCATTTAAGGGGATGAGGATTTAGATCGAAACCACACCTTCTCCCCTTCGCGAGTGTTCATCAGAGCACATCCGACAAAGGTCCATACCACCATGGCCAGCCATCGCAACTCCTCCTTTCGCCCTTCCAGCCCTCAACCTGGATTTTGGGAGAGATGCTCCATCCCGCATAGAGAGCTAGTGACGCTCCAGACCAAGGGATTTCTCCACGCGACCTATATGGTCCCGGTTCGAGCCGGTCTTGCCATCTATAATGGCGGAAAGCAAGCGGAGAGTGCCCCTAATCCCTCCAAAGGAGAGCGGGTCCGTTATTTAATAAGAGGGCTCGGATTTCCAATCCATCCGTTTCTCCGGGGGCTCCTGGAGTTTCTACGGCCTCCAGCTACACAATCTCACGCCTGCCTCCGTATTGCATATCGCGGGCTTCGTAGCCCTCTGCGAGTTGTTTTTGGGTTGTTGAGGCTCATTTCGGGCTGTGGAAAGAGCTATTCTGCCTTGTGCCCCGTTCTCAGAAGGGGTCGATTATATCAAGTGGGCGGAGCCGAAGTGTGGCGCATCGCCGGGACCGGATATCTATCCGGAACCCCAAAGAAGGCGTCCGAGGACTGGCCTTCGGATGGTTTTACATAGAGGACGTTCCCGCTGCCGGATCCCCTTTCCGGATCGGCCTCCCTGAGTTCGATAGTGCCCACTAAAGAAAGCGCCTAAGTTGGCGTCCATGGAGCCCTCAGAGGGAAGTGACAAGGACGTCCGTTACCTGATGGCCAGATAAGATTGTTAGCTCATTCCGGACTGACCATGATCGGGATAATGGCCGCATGCATCATGCGAGGGTTGCAGCCGCTACAGTACAGAGGCCACCCCATGTGGGGATTTCAACGGGGGAGGACGACACCACCCGCTACGGCCGTAAGGGACCGGATTCGGCTGCGGCCCTAAAAAGACCTTGTTCACTTTGTATAAGGGAGAAGAGGAGGAATTTCTCCGCGTCAACCCACAGGTGGATTCTCTATGCACAATCCCCCAAGCTGGGTAAGCGGTCACATTTACTTGCCCATCCGTTTTGTATTCCCATTGTTAAATATTCAGTGTAACAACTTCAACGCAGGAACTGCGCCGGGCTGTTAAGGAAATAAACAGCCCTCCTCCACAACCTGAGGACCCAGTAAGGTCCCTCGACCCGGCCTCTCAAGAGGATCCGGACATATTTGTGGAAGCTGATTGATGGAGTGTTCCATCAATTGAGCAAGGACGACGCCTTGGTGGCCATTACGGCTGATTACCCAGGGCTAATCCTGGTCCTCCCAGGTAACTGAGATCGAAGTCCCAGTACTCCGAATAGATGGTCCGCCCTCTCGTGTTTTAGTTTCCTGATTACAACCGAGCTTTGTAGGGGAGGTTTTTGAGACGGGAGGCCGAACCTGCGGCGGCAAGCCAACGAGGGGCCGCAGGGCCTCGTGGGCAGAAAAGAGGTGCAGTCCGGACCGAGGCGTCAGCGGAAAGGTATGGCGTGACCCCTTATCCCAGGTGTTATACCTTCAAGGCGTATTAACACTCGTGCTCTCTTCAGGACAAAGAGACCTCGCCGGACTATATCCGGAGAGGCTGCCAATCGCGCCTCCACCAGCTAGGCTCCAAAGCCTGGTCCAGAGGCAGAGGAGAACACAAGGCGCGCACTGGACGCTCCTCCGACGGAGGATGTGGACAGGTTGTCTGCCACCAACTCTGAGGTGGAGAGTGCCATGAACCATAGGCGTCACCGGACAATTCTTCTCGACTCTTGTTTCCCCCGAGAGGCATTAGATGCCTTCAATTCGGGAGATGCGTACCTCCGTGCCACTCAAAATGGTCTAGCCAGAGCCACGGAGCAATATGTAAAAGACATACGGGTAAGAAAATTTTGGTAATTATATATATATACCAGTAGCCCCCGAGACTTGAAACAGTTAGAATAACCAATTTAAGGATAATTTGTTATGCAGGTTCTTACAGAAAAGAATTCCCTACTATCCCAGGAGCTGGAAGAGTGCAAAGCCCAACTTGAGGACGCACTAGCCGCGGCAGGGGAGCCCAAGGAGACCCCCTCTAGTAATATACACTTCGAAAGATAAGTATTTTGCGAATCACGGCATGGGTGCGAATCTGAAAAATGAAATTGCAGATGGCGCCGGATTGAGTCCGAAAAGGCAACAACTCCTACGCCAGCTGAAGGCTAGTGAGAAGGTGCTGACAAAGGTGAGGCGGGAGAAGAACGATCTCCAAGATGCCAACACCAAGCTGGGTGTCGACCTGAAAGATGTTCGTGCCCAGCTGTCAGACTCCGTTAAGGAGAATCAGCGGCTTTGGCGCGGCATATTTAGTAAGTGCTTGAACGAGCCTTTGAAAAAAGGTTCGGCGGGGAAGTCGACTAACAGAGTAATGTCTGTAGGTGTGCTAACAGGTCGTCCTGCAGAGGAGATGCCCGGTTCTATGGGTGACCTTCTTCCCGAGCTCTCGCAACTGCTCGAGCGAGTTCGGCAGGCGATGCAAGGCGTCGCCCAGGCCTTGTGGCCATCCATCTCCATGCCTGAAGGTCTTGGAGAGCTTTCGGAGAAGCTAAATGGGGCACGGCGGCGCTTCCAATTATGGAAGATATCGGCCTGCCGTCAAGGCGCTAGGGAGGCCTTGGCCACGGTGAAGACGCGGTACACAAAGGCTGACCCCAACCACATGGCCGAGGTCGGTCCTGTGGGGCCCGATGGGAAGGAGATCCTTGTAAGCTTAGTATACGGCCAAGTAGAATTGGCCGCAAAGTATTCCCAGCAGGACTGTAAATTAGACAGCCTGTTAGATGGTATTGAAGAGGAATACAATCAGTCAGAATGACTATGTAATTTAATTGACATTTATAATGCCTTCTAGCCAGATTGTAGATCGTTTGTCATGGCCGACCTTTTCGCTTCAGCCTCGGGACCTGATGGTCCGGAGTGTGTCCGAATTCCCATGCGGTTATATAAGAACCGGGGAATGCATGGAGACCAGGCATAGGGGTCATTAGTGCGTGAACAGACAAGTGCCCGACTAGTTACGTTATATTACATGGTTAGTAAGAAACATCTTCCAGGGAGAATAGTTCCGTTAGGGGTTCCTTTCCCTGGGAGGCATGCCCTAAAGTGCATGCCCATTCTGCGAAAAAGACGTGGGAAAAAGCATCTGGGGGCGTATAAATAAATAAGTGAAAAGATCATCTTTTAGGTCACCGACCGAATATTCCCTTACGAACGCTAGCTTTCGGCTTCACCCAGTCTGAGGTACACATCCGGCTGATCCGGCAGTAACAATCACAGAGGTGCTCCCTTTACCGCCTAGCCGAATAATCAGGAACGTAGGGGTAAGCACAGGAGCCAGGCAACCCAGCTTTGCCAAAACTTAAGTCATATCGATGCATATAATGGTGAAATAAAAGGTACATGCGGAAGTGTAACACATGTGTTGGGCATGAAGCCCGTATAAATAAGCTTCTGTTAAAAGAAGCCCCCAGGTTTAATGAGTGCGAATAGAACGTCATTTGATGAGCCTTTAAAGGCTATAAGAGAAAGGAAGGGGAGAAGGAGAGAAATGTAAGACAGACAGTATATAAAAAATGGACAGAGGAAGGAGACGAACACAGAGTTCGGCGCTAGGCATAGAATCTTCGGAGACGGGCTGCTTTCCATGGATTCGGCTCAAGTTGGTTATCCGATGCATCTCGCAGGCGGTACGCTCCACCAGTCAGGAATTGGTCAATTATGAAGGGACCTTCCCACTTGGGCTTGAGTTTGTCCTTTTTCTTGTCCGGCAGGCGTAGAACTAATTCGCCAACGTTGTAATTTTTGGCCCGTACTTCTCTGCTTCGGTATCTTTGAGCCTGCTATTGATAGAATGCGGAACGGGCTTTTGCCACGTCACGCTACTCCTCCAATGTGTCCAAACTGTCCTGCCGATCGAGCTCGGCTTCTCTTTCTTCGTACATGCGCACTCGAGGTGAGTCATGAATTATGCCGCAAGGCAAAACTGCCTCTACGCCGTACACCATAAAGAATGGTGTGTATCCGGTGGTGCGATTCGGCGTGGTCCACAGCCCCCAGAGTATGGAGTCAAGCTCCTCTACCTAGTGCGTGTTAGATTCCTTGAGGGACCGCACTAATCTGGGTTTGATGCTGCTCATGATAAGACCATTTGCACGTTCGACCTAGCCGTTAGTTTGTGGGTGATAGACGGAAGCATAATCGAGCTTGATGCCCATGTTTTTGCACCAGAGTTTTATGTCGTCGGCCGTAAAGTTCATGCCGTTATCAGTGATGATGTTGTTGGGGACGCTGTAACGGTGTACAACCCCGGATATAAAGTCTATCACCGGTCCGGATTCGGCCGTCTTAATAGGCTTGGCTTCTATCCATTTGGTGAACTTATCCACCATGACCAGTGAGTGTTTTTGCTTGTGGGTTCCGCCTTTAAGGGGTCCAACCATATCAAGCCCCCAAACCAAGATGGGCCAAGTGATGGGGATAGTTTGGAGGGCGGTGGGTGGCATATGGCTTTGGTTTGCAAAGAGCTGGTAGCCGGCGCATCGTTGGACTAAGTCCTGGGCATCTGGTCGGGCCGTCGGCCAATAAAAGCCTGCACGGAAGGCCTTGCTTACAAGGGACCGAGCTGTAGCATGATGACCGCTGAGTCCGGCATGAATTTCAGCCAGGAGGTTCCGCCCTTCCTCTTCGGAGATGCACCTTTGAAGGACTCCGGTAGTGCTTTTCTTATAAAGCTCTCCCTCGTGGACCTTGTACGTTTTGGATCGCCACACTATGTAGCGTGCCTCATTTTGGTCCTCGGGGAGCTCCTGCCTAGTAAAGTAGGCGAGGAATGGTTCTGTCCACGGGGCGATGACAGCCATTATTACGTGGGCTGAAGGTGTTATTTCATTGGCAGAGCCTCCGATTGTGTCAGAGTGTTTGGTGTCGGGCAGTGCGGTTGGGTCTGGGCTGTTATTGTTTGGCTCCCTTTCCCATACTACGGATGGCTTGAACAGCCTTTCCAAGAAGGTGTTGGGGGGGACTACATCGCATTTTGCGCCGATGCGTGCCAGGACATCTGCCGCCTGATTATTTTCCCGGGCTATATGGTGAAATTCAAGCCCTTCGAACCGAGCTGACATTTTTAGGACGGCGTTGCGGTAAGCTGCCATTTTTGGATCCTTGGCATCAAAATCTCCATTTATTTGGGATATTGCGAGGTTCGAGTCCCCGTGCACCTCTAGGCATTGAATGCCCATGGATACTGCCATCCGGAGACCATGTAAAAGGGCCTCATATTCGGCTGCATTGTTGGAGCCTGTGTACATAATCTGGAGTACGTATTGAACTATGTCTCCTGTGGGGGACGTCAAAACGACGCCAGCCCCTAGTCCGGCCAACATCTTGGAGCCGTCGAAATGCATGATCCAATTTGAATATGTGTCGTACTCTTTAGGGAGTTCGGCCTCCGTCCATTGTGCGACGAAGTCGGCCAAAACTTGCGACTTGATGGCTCGCCGTGGCTTATAAGTTATGTCGAACAGGAGGAGCTCAATGGCCCATTTTGCAATCCGGCCCGTTGCGTCACGGTTGTTTATAATATCATTAAGTGGTACCTCCGAGGCTACTATTATTGAACACTCTTAAAAGTAGTGTCGTAGCTTCCGGGATGCCATGCATACCGCGTACGCAATCTTTTGATAATGCAGGTACCGTGATTTGCACGGAGTGAGGACAGTGAACACATAATAGACCGGCTTTTGAAGGGGGAATTTGTGTCCGTCCGTTTCTCGTTCGACGACGAGCACTGCGCTTACAACCTGATGTGTTGCTACAATGTACAATAGCATTGGTTCGCCAATGTTTGGCGCGGCCAGGACTGGGTTTGTTGCCAATATGGGTTTTATTTCGTCGAGTCCGGCCGTGGCTGCATCCGTCCATTCGAAGTGTTCGATGCGCCGAAGGAGGCGGTAAAGGGGTAGGGCCTTTTCTCCCAAGCGGGAGATAAAGCGGCTTAGAGGCGCCACGCATCCAGTTAACTTTTGTATTTTTTTGAGGTCCTTTGGGATATCCAATTGAGATAGAGCTCGGATCTTGGCTGGATTTGCTTCAATTCCTCTACTGGATACAATGAAGCCCAAGAGCTTTCCGGCTGGGGATTATTCCTCTAAAGGTTGTGCTACTTCGTTCAATGCGGTTCCTATTTCCATTTTTTGAAGGGTTTCCTCATAAATGAGGTTCAATCCGCTGCCGCCGTCCATGAGTACCTTGGTAAGACGAAAGCCGTCCACTATTGGACTAAGGACCAATGCGGCTGGTGCTCGGGCTGTTCGGAATTTAGGTTCATCACGGGCGTTAAAGGTAATAGCCGTGTCACTCCATGGGTTTATTGTTGCTACTTGGTAGACTTCGGCAAGGCTGCGGAGTGTCCTTTTTCGCATATTATTTGATGTGAAAGTCTCGAAGACTTATAATACCGTATTGGTGTCTCTGGGGTGGCTTTCTGCGGCCTCCGGAATTAGGAGTTCTTCGCCAATTTTGGCCACCTGCCGGAGTATCCAACATGCTCTAAGGCTGTGAGTTGGTGTGGCGTCCTCTGTACTATGAATTTTACAGGGTCCATTAAGCCATCCTTCCAGTACGGTTCCATGCCCTGTAGAGGGTTTTTGCTTTTTGGTGTTTGACCCGGGTGTCTGGCAATGATGCACCCTTTTATTTCGGACTGGGTTTGTATTCAGGGCCGGATCGTCCCAAAATTTATTTCGGTTTTCCAGGCGCTTTCCATCGCACAGTACTTTCGTACAATGGACGCTAAGTCAGCGAAGCATGTAATATCACGGCGACTTATGGCGTTGAGGATTCCCTTGTCCGTGCAATTATTACAGAAGATTGAGATTGCGTCTTCCTCGCGGCAGTCCCTTATCCTGTTCCTAACCAGGAGGAATCTGGCCCAGTAATGATGTACTGTTTCATCGGGCTCTTGCCTGATTTGGGATAGATCGCTCATGTTTGGGTGGGTGGGTGGGATTAAATCCGAAGCTCACCCAATCTGAGGCTCAGAGGCCAAGGAATTTCCGAACTTGAAAATTTGGATTCCTGGATGTTGTCCAATGAATCCAGCCCGTCGCCTGACTCTAAGTTCAGGTCTTGAGTGATATCCTCCCCTCCGTGGGTATCCGGCTTGGAGGGATCGGGAATCCGGACATAGCTAGTCCTTAAGATAGATGAAGGGTCGCCGCACTGTCCCTCTACCACGGCAATGTGATGGTTGGCTTGGGGAGAGTTAATCTCTCTCAGATCGGGTTTAGGCCCAATCTGGTCGTAATCTGTAGCGACTCCCAGGGTGGCGATGCGATCCAAGAGCTCATTTATGGAGGAGAGCTCCATTGGATCTAACTGCTCGGCGAGTTCCGAGCTGACATGAAGATTGTTTTCGATGGCTCGAGAGGTCATCGTCGGCGCAAAAGCCGAACAGGCGGTCATAAGAAAACCACCTAGCCAAAGGGTTTGGCCGACAGCCAAGGCTCCCTTAGCAACGGTGCCGTCTTTAAAGACGGGGCGAGGCATCCTTCCTGATGGTGACGACACAGAGGAACTCTCAATGAAAGCACCAATGTCGGTGTCAAAATCGGCGGATCTCGGGTAGGGGGTCCCAAACTGTGCGTCTAGGCCGGATGGTAACAGGAGGCAAGGGACACGAAGTTTTACCCAGGTTCGGGCCCTCTTGATGGAGGTAAAACCCTACGTCCTGCTTGATTAATATTGATGACATGGGTAGTACAAGAGTAGATCTACCACGAGATCGGAGAGGCTAAACCCTAGAAGCTAGCCTATGGTATAATTGTTGTTCTGTATGTTGTCCTACAGACTAAAACCATCCGGTTCATATAGACACCGGAGAGGGTTAGGGTTACACAAAGTCGGTTACAATGGTAGGAGATCTACATATCCGTATCGCCAAGCTTGCCTTCCACGCCAAGGAAAGTCCCTTCCAGACACGGGACGAAGTCTTCAATCTTGTATCTTCATAGTCCAGGAGTCCGGCTGAAGGTATAGTTCGGCCATCCGGACACCCCCTAATCCAGGACTCCCTCACCTGACCAGGCTTCAATTTGCTGGCAACGTTCGAGCTTCCTAATAAATGAAGTTTGCAACCTTTTGACCATGAGATCATTTTTTGCAGTTTCACCAAAATCGAGATGAGCATCCTTGTGGCAAAGAAATTGAACAAGCGTGATTAGAATAAGATTACTGGGACTAGTTGATGAGACATAAGCTCATCACAAATACAGTACGTAGAAGCCAGTAGAGGTATGTGCGGGGCAACGAAGTAGGGAAATATCCATAGGGAGTGATGTGGGTAGCTGGAGCAGTAGTGCAAGCCTGCTGTAAAGGGAGTTGTACCTGAGGGACGTAGCTCAACCTTGAGGATGGCGGCGGGAGGCGGCAACTGCCAACGTCGCGGCAGTGAGCAAGGGACGAAGGCAACCTCACCGGCTTTGTGAGAGATAACGGTGGGGACCCCTAATCAGGACGTGCCGACAGTGGGTTTTCGCCGTCGGCGACGGCCACCGCATCTACACTAAGCATCCACTCCTTCCCCAAGCGGACGTGATCCGCCGGGATGTTAGAGATGTGGCCACAGTCGTTTTGTGAGAGAGAGTGTGAAGAGAGCAACTCCAGCAAGCAACCGTGTAGGCTGGCCCGTCCTGACTATGTAGTCCTTTTCTCTCCATATGAACCTATCATATTGCGTACGTGCCACTGAAAAAAAACTTTATTTATAAATGACGCGACACCTACTACTCGTTCTTCTATAACCTTGCGCTTGGCATCTCCAAAATATTGACCTTGCGATTGGCTCTTCGCCTCTTCGGGAAGTCGAGCAATAATGGTAGTGCAGTATATATCGTTCTGGCTATATGAGACCGACTGAATTGCTGCATGTCCACCACGTGGGCGAGGGTCGAGGGGCGAGGGAGAGTGCTACATACAGAGTAAAATGAGTGAATCTACACTCTAAAATACATCTATATACATCAGTGTTTGGAGTATGTACTAGTAGTTCATATTGAAATCTACTAAAGGACATATATATTCCTAACAATATGATATAATCTCTATAACCAAGGTAGTAGGGACAAGGAGTAAACGGAGGGAGTAGTAAATTTTTCTCCTCGTCCTGCGAGCCACCACGCGCATGGGCGAGGGAGCGGGCGTAAGGCGTAGTAAGCAAGCTTCACCTCATCCTGCGAGCCACCGCGCCCGTGGGCGGGGGAGACGGCGTACTAAGCAAGCTTCTCCTCGTTCTGCGAGTTGACAGGACACATCAAAAGTACTCCAGTGTATAGAGCCTTGCCTCTAAGGTAGGCCCCACATGGTTTGCCTCTTTTTTTAACATAACACGTCAAGTCGCAATTTGTTTGTTCACCCGTGGTAGACGATCCTCCCTCCACCAAGTGGACAACTAGTACACGTGCCAAATTACCACGTGGGCTACCTTTTTCGTATAGAAATGAGCTCCACCACGTACCCGCCCGGGTGTGGTTGGGAAAGAGACGGGAGTACGTGCACCGTGCATGCACCTCTTCTCTTCGTGCATGTCCCCCACCTACGTGGATGTGTGTGAGAGATACAAACCGCGTTCGTGAGTGTTTTTTGTTTTGGGTTGGGGGTGGGGTGGGGGTTGATTTCGTGAATTATTTGTGGGAATATGTGTCGATGACATCTCAAACAAAATTTTGCATGCAATGTGTGTGAAATGGAGGCCTATCCATATCATACATAGAGGGTCGGGCAATCCACGAGAAGAGAGGGAGGGGTCATAGCTATCGATAGAGTCGAAGAGAGGATCAAGTGGGTGGGTGCGAGATCAATGAAGAGAGCCATCGAAATTATGTGTGTGTACAAGTCAAAGATATAGGGCGACTGGCCTATCGGAACGTTAGAGGGCACACGTCAAGTTTGTGTGTGGCAGGGAGACATGACTAGAGCGCTCGATGTATCGGTGTGTGTGGGGGGGAGGGGGTGGTGGGAGGGGTAGGAAGAGGCCTAACTATAGAGGTAGAACGACTCGTATATGTGTTGAGAAGGAGAGACCCAGCTATGTCTTGAGGGAGATCGGTCGACATCCATACATAACTGAAGGATGAGAAATATGATGGGAGAGAGAGAGGAGAGAGAGAGGGAGGGAGAGGGAGGGAGAGGGGTCGAGTGCTGGATGGGTGATGGAGTTGCTTCTCGAAGATGGTGGGAGAGGCCTACTAGACAAACTGAGGGTGGAACTGCAATGTTATCAATAAGAGTGGGGATGTGTTTCTGTGTGTGCCTGTGCGTGATAGATCTGTCGGGACGCATCCATGGATGATGAAGGGGAACCATGTGTTTGGTAAGCAAACCTAACTAGATGGTAGATCAATTGTTGTTTGTCGGAGGAAGGGAGAGACACAACTAATGAGGTAGATCGATTGACATGTGGGTAAAAACGAGTTATAAGGACCTAGCTAGCTATATGTATAGCGAGAGATCGGTCGGTGTACGTCCATTTGTTAGAGGCAAATAAGGCCCAGCGAGACGGATAGACAGAGAGAATGGAGCTAGGAGGTGGTGCGAGAGGCCCAACTACTAGCTAGATAGGGGGAGGAGTGTGCGGTTGTGAGAGCGATGAAAAGAGGGGCGAGAGTTTACACGTGTGTCTGACCGTATGAGAGACACGAGGCAAGGACACATAAGGAGGAGATTGAAGGTGTGTTGTATGTTGTAGGCAGGCATCGCTGGAGAGGTTTATCGATCGGTGTGTGTCGGAAAGGAGTTGTGGAGACTCTGGGAGAACGACCTAAAGAAAAAGTGAATGTGCTCGGTGGATAGAATGCCGAGGGAGGGGGAGGGCGAGGAGGGCGTGTGCATGCACGAGAGAAAGTTAGTGGTAGCTACAAAGGTTAGAGGATTGTGTGGGTGTAAGAGACTAACAAAGATCATAATTTGATATGAAAGCGGATTCATATATTTGAATAGGAGATCATAGTGTTTTAATCATTGCATGCATGAATATAGCGGTGATACACGTGCTGTGCACATGTTATACCATAATGTGATAATGCATGGTGTTTGCAACTCACAGCTAAATGCCGAACAATCTAAACCATACTATACATCAAACAATCTCACATTTTATTTGAATTTGTGATAATGTGTGGCGTTTGCAGCTTACAACTAAATATCGAACAATCTAAACAATACTATATATCGAACATTCTCAAATTTAATTTGAATTTGTGGTAATGTGTGGTGTTTGCAATTCACATCTAAATACTTGTAGGCGTAGGGGGCGGGGCACCATACATAATGTGATAAACACATTATACATATGAGACATGGTTTAGATTATGAAGATCTAGCTGGAGCTAGAAATGTAATGTGATTTGAAATCAAAATAAAGTGGATTCAAAAAATCTAGTTCGAGTTCATATAGTACACATAGTTCATATGTAACTCGAGACTAATCATGTGGTGTGCTGTGAAGATAATACACAAATGATGGTTTAACTTGACAATAATGATGATTGTAGATCTTATTAAAACAGCGAAACGAATTCAAATGGTTTGACTTCACAACAATCATTACTGTAGATCTTATTCAAATAGAGAAATGAATTCAAATTTAGTTCATATTGAAGCGGTAGTATATACGTTTGGAATGCACTAAAACGTTCATTTGAGTAGTAGGTTGCATGCATTATACACGTAGCGAAATATTTTAATTGAACATAACATGAATTCAAAGTTTTGAATGACATTTGTAGGGCACATTGATTTGGTACAGTACACGTTAGGCTTGTCCGGAAATTTCAACCCGCGCCTTGTTAGCCCGAAATATTTAAGATATATCTTTGTCTCGTTGTGCTCCGACAACTCCCTCCATCTCAACCGCGCCTTGCTATTCCGAAATTACAACGCGCGCGAAAACTCCCACCTCCTGTGAAATCCCGACACGCGAAATGCCCGTGGTACCCCTGAACCGAAAGAACCGCCTCAAATCGGTGGGGGTACTTTCGTAACTTACCCCACATTTCGGACAAGCGCGTCTCTAAGCCATGGTTCCCCACTGCCATCCCATCCGCCCACCCATTCGTACACCGAGGCCGCGAAAACCCGCGACGAAACCCCACACCCTGCTCCGTCCGCCACCTAGCCGGAGCCTCTTCCCCAATGACGTCGTCCACAGCAACACCTCGACGTCCCTCATCCATCGTACTGGATGAGGATCGATCATCGATCTCATCGTCCCGCCGGTTCAGCCACCCCGTCCTCCACCTCCAAGGAGCTGCCCCGACGTTCCCCTCGTCTTTCGCACCACCTCCATTCCCACACCGCCGTCATCACCTACACCACCGGAAGAGCATCATCATCACCGTTTCCTCAGATGAAGCTGCAGCCTAATTGGCGCCACCAAAGAGGTTGTACACTAATTCGGCATTTTCTTCTTGATTGGATCTCACGGCGCTATTGGCGCTTGGTCCCGAGCCGACACAGTGTGGCTCCATCCACGGCGGCGTCGCCGGCCACTTCCTCCACGGCGTCGCTCCCGAGGCGGTGATGTCCACATCAGTAGGACCTGATGCTGCTTTAGCTCTCGCTCGCGCTGCTGCTCTGCTCTTGCTCTCGTCCCTTGCCTGGTCTGCTCTTGCTATTGCTCTTGCTCACGCTGCTGCTCTCGCTCTTGCTCTTGCTTGCGATGCTGCTTCGATTTAGCTACACTTCACTCCGATGCCGCCGGGGTGAAGGAAGAACCAGCTGAAGTGGGGAGGGGGCTCGCTAGAGAGGTACCCCACTATCTATCTTAGGGTTCAGGATGGGGGCGGTGATCGCCGGTGGTGGCGGGGTGTTGGCGGGGCGGTGGCGTGGGGATCGCCGGAGAAAAAGCTCGGCACGGGGGGGCCTAAAGGGATGGTCGGGGCGGTGGCGGACCGGCGGTGGGGATTGTTTTCGGGGCGGGCGGGGCGGCGCACCGCCGGCCGCGGGCGGCTGCTGTTTGGTCGGCTCAGGGGGGTGGAGGTTGACGATGAACCACAGGCCCTTGATTTCGTATCCAATGGCTGCAAAATTGACTGACCAGAGATGAAAAAGTCAGTCGACCGACGTGTAGCCTCACCTTGCTAGTGCGTTCACTTTCAACAGCGAAATTTAGTTTTGATAGCAAAAATCAGTTTCGACAGTTAAGTTCAGTTTCGACAGTTAAATTCAGGTTTGACAGTTAAGTTCAGAGATGAGCGGCTGATGTATTTTACATCTAGCACTTTGTGCTTATGTATTTTACATCATGTATTGGAGATGCTATTAGAATTCCATTCAGGTTAACATTGTTCATTGTCTCTCTTGTCCTACTTCAGCCTCGGTGTCGTACAACTCACTGGAGCTGCTCCAACGATGAAACCCTCCATCACAGCGGAGCGGTACCTCGGGCCCCATCTCCAGACGCCTAAGATCTTCTTCCCCTCCTCCGATAGCCAAGTCAGCCGGAGCATCCTCACCGGCCAACCCAATCACGCTGAGATCGACATGGCTTCGCCAAAGAGGTTGTACACTTGTTGCATCTCTTTTTTACTCTACATGTTATATATATTGTCCACTGAGCACACGGATTTGTTCCTTTAGTGTCTCCTTGAAAGAAAAAACATAGGAATTTTAATTTTCACTTGTCCTCCTTTTCAAATTCCTATTCATGAAGCACAAGACTAAGAGATAGTAGCATAATAGCATTATAACCGTACATTTTCTTGTGGTTTGACTTAATCTCACCATGCTTCTTTGCATCTTGTGATCTTCCAATTGTTGTGAATCAAACACCCAGATTGGCAGAAATCCTGTGTTTTTAAATTCTCTGTTTTGCACGTGCATTCCTATCCTATTCCTGTCTATTTCCTATCCCTGCATTGTTGGAATCCTCCAATTCAAACGAGCCCTTACAGAATTACTTCTCTTACAGATAGTTGTCAAAGAAAACCTTGCGTGGTTTGTCCCGCTCCTGCTGCGCCGTCGTCCACCCCAGCTCAGCTGCTCCAACGACAGAAGGGTCCAGCACAGCAGGGATCCGGCCTCCATACTGTCTTTCGCCACCTCAGATCTTCTTCCCGCCGCTGGCAGCCATGAAAACTGCACTACCATCATCAACCGAGCAGATGACCTCGAGGACTACACGGGTCCGCAAGAGAGGTCGCACTCTTTCGTGTCTGCTTACGTTATGCATCGCTTAATATTACATGCTACTTTATCGTCCTGTTCACCGATTAGACTCTGAGTCAGCTCCAAACTAATGGTAAAACTTGAGTTTTTAAATGGTTGTGGGGTACATATCGGGGCCGCTATCAATAGTATCTATCTACTATCTGGTTAATCTCCGGTGTCTACTATGAGTTTCATGTTGGGTGGGAAACAAACAGTAAAGAAGCCATTATCTGTATTTTTTAACTGAAGCCATTATCTGCCTGCTATTATTGGTTTTGGGTCTATCCACAGGTTGCTACCATCACTCTGGATTTCTGCATGCACTCCTTACATAATCTCACTATGTTTTATTCCTATGCATGACAGTTATTGTAAACAATGGAACTGAACATGTAGAGCAAAAGAGACGAGCCTTGTGTGGCAATAAAATTTCATGCAGACGTCGCTCCATGGTAGGCGCAAAGGCAGCCCCCCTCCACGCATTTCGGATTGTAATCGAGAGGAAGATATCTGTTCTGAGGGGGATTCAGAAGGAGAAGACAACTCCTATTTACCCCCTGAGGTCTTCGCTCTAACTTGGCATGCTGATGTTGGTTATATCATGCATATGGTGTCTTGCATTGCTTACTTTATACATCAAATATGTCATCTGCTTAGTTTAGACATCCTTTGTGCGAATGCCATCTGTTTAGTTTATTCATCGTTTATGTGAATTATGCAACGCCATCTTGTTTAGCCAGGCATCATATATGTGAATTTTGCAATGCCATCCTGCTTAGCCAGTCATCTTATATGTAAATTATATCAGGCCATCCTTTTTTTCGTTACATATTACATTTGTCAACAATGTTATTACATTCAACTGCTCTTCGTGTGCATCAGCCATTTGACACGGTGATGGCAAATTCTGGAGTGAAAACAAGGTCTTCAGAGCAGACTATGCTATCTGACGAAGCGCATATCTCGCTGGTTACGGATAGCTCCTCAGAGGAGGATTCAGAGACAGATGACCAGTCCTATTCCCCCCCCCGAGGTGTATGCTCTAACTTGGCAGGGTTATGTTGCTCATATCGTGCGTATGGTGTCTCGCATTGCTATGTCATTTGATTAGTTTAGACATGCTTTGTGTGAATGCCACCTGTTCAGTGTCTAATTACCATATATGTGAATTATGCATTGCCATCTTGTTGCAAGACATTATATATGTGAATTATACAATGCTATCTTGTTGCAAAGGCATTATATATGTGAATTATGCAATGCCATGCTGTTTAGCCAATCATCATGTATGTGAATTATATCATGCTATCATTTTTTTGTATTACGTGTTCCATTTGGCGACAACGTTTGTATATTCAACTACTCTTCCTGTGCATCAGCCATTTGAAGCGGTGATGGAAGTATCTGGAGTGAAAACAAGGTATTCAGAGCAGACAATGCTACCTGCTGAAGCAGACATCTTGCTGGTTACAGAGAGCTCCTCAGAGGAGGATTCAGAGACTGATGACCAGTCCTATTTTCCCCCTGAGGTCTATGCTCAAACTTGGCAGGGTTATATTACCCATGTCATGCATGTTGTCTTGCATTGCTTAGTTTTTACATCATATATGGATTGCCATCTGCTTACTTGCTTACTATATAAATCATATATTTGAATTATATCATGCCATCATGTTTACATAGTACATACACATCATCTATCTGAATTATGGCATGGCAACCCATTTAATAAAGACATCATATAGTTATATCATCTCATCCTGTTTAGTGTTTACAGTCATCATATTTTGAATTATGGCATTCTATCCGTGAATGTATGTGAATTATGGCATGCCAACCTATTTAATAAACACATTATATAGTTATGTCATGTCATCCTGTTTACATAGTCTCATATTTTGAACTATGTCTTTCCATCTTTTTTAGTTAGCCATCATAATGTGAAATTGTGTCATGCTATCCTGTTTAGTTAGCCATCATATATGTGAAATTGTGTCATGCTATCCTGTTTGGTTAGACAACATAAATATGAATTATTTCATGCCCTCTTTTATTCCCCACTATCCATTGCACCTGTCTATCATACAATGTCTATACTTTCAATTACTTTTCTTGTTTATCAGCCATTTGAATTGGAGAGCGTGATGGCAGTATCTAAGGGAGTAACAACACGGTCTTCAGAAAAGATAGTGCTACCAGTTGATGCAGATAGAACCACGGTTGTACTTGCCCAAGGACCAGATCCACCACACATAACCCAGACTCTCGCAGATTGTACCCCTACCCAGTTGGACAGAGAACCAGCTACACCCCTTCTAACCCCAACCCCGGCAGATAGTAACCCAGTTCCAGTTGACACAGCACCGTCTCCACCACAGAGCACCCAAACACGAGCAGTTAGTAAGGGAACTGCAGTGCCCAAAGCACGAGGACCACCACTCCGAATCCCAACTCAACGCTTAAAGGAGAAGAAGATTTGTTCTCAGGTCAGGTTCTGTAGCTATGGTTCATACTCCTTTGCTCTTGCATGACTGTATTTACTCATACCAACTATTTTCAAATTTGAAGGATGGAATTGAAACTCCAATGGCGCAACAGGTATGTTTTAAACCTGTTTCTTTAACTGGTTTGCTGTTGTAACCTGCTCTATGTTGATTTCAGTTTCAATTGAATAAACAGTTATGTTCTCATGTCATGCACATTACAAGTGTTGTTATTGCTCTATAGTTACCCACACTTATATTCTGTCTATTCTGCTTTGTCTTGAACAAATATTATTTGAACTGTGTCTCTATCTTGATTTGGCAACAAAAACTAGAATGATATAGACCATAAAGTGACCATGGTACATAGATATATGTTTGTTTCATGCTGTTATCCTGTCCACTTTACTACTGAACTCATTTACCAAAATGAGTTTCATATACAACATGGTAAACATGTGATGTGTCTGCTTGTTTCTCTTTTAGAATGCGGACAAAATATTGGAGAACAGTACCGCGTTATCCAATGGTAAAGGAAGTAATGCAGATAAGGTTCAAGATAGTGAGACATCCCTGTTGGTCTCCAAGAAAGCTGATAAAAACTATCTTGACGACAGTGAGGGAACCCAAAAGTCCTGTCTTGATGTAGTGTTCGAGTTACTGGCCACTACTGCTGGCACAAGCTCTTCGAACTCGCTGCCTGAATCAGTTCGTCTTCTTGAGTCTCAACTTCAAGTTGAAAGACATCGATCAGATGTGCTGCGACAGGAAGCTGAAGGACTGAGGAAGTCCCTGCAGAATTCAGATGCATATTTTCTGGTGCAACAGCAAGCGCTGGAGGATTTAAGCGCCAAACAAGAGAAAGTTAATAAGCTTGCTAAGCATCTTGCCAGCATTATGGGTACCCAGGATATTGTTTCTTGAGATCTTCTGAAGTGGTTTCAGTTCTGGATTTGTTTTGCTGCGGCGTTTATTTGCGCTGGTCGCCAACTTTGACAACCAGTGTATATGATATGCTGCTTTGTTCCCTATATTTGCACTGGTGGCGAACTTTGATGCCCAGTGGATGTAATATGTGTAATAGCCGTGATAGCCTAGCGTTAGTTGCTTGCTTATTTATTTCCTTGTTGTCTTGTTTATTTGTTTGCTTGTAGTCATTGCAGTTCTTTTTCCGCGGTTAGCTAGTGGCTGCAATAACCTATTTTTTAAAACTAGGCCACAATAACCATGGGCTAATATTTACTGTAGTGACACTGGGCCTCCTACTGGCCGTAGAAACAGTGGGCCTTCTACGGGCCGTAGAAACAATGGGCCTTCTACGGGCCGTAGAAACAATGGGCCTTCTGCGGGCCGTATTATCAATGGGCCTTATACGGGCCGTATAATCGATTGGCCAAACATGGGCCAAACAGACCGCATTATGGCCGTAAACGGGCTAGAGTTGGAATCGTCCGTTCATGGGCCGACCATAACGGGCCATCGTTAATAGGCCGTATTTGATGACGCTATGAAATCGGCCCAACGTATTAACGGACCACAAACAGGCCGACTGTAACCACGGGCTGAATTTGGCCCACAAGCAGAAAATGACAGTAACGGGCCGTAAGTAAACGAATGCTGGAAATGAGCCCAAGAATAAATGGGCTCTGAGAAGGCCGAAAGATAACATGGGCTGGAAACGGCCCAACGGAATAACGGGCCGTTAATGGGTATAAAGTGATACACTGTTCATTATGGGCCAGTTTCACCATGGGCCGTTAATGGGTGTAAAGTGATACACTGTTCATTACGGGCCAGTTTCACCACGGGCCGTTAGTAGGCCAAGAGTTACATAGGGCCTCATATGGGCCGAAAGACGTCATGGGCCATACATGGGCCAGAAGTGAAAACGGGCTGGAATCATATTGGATGGCCCAGATGACGCTACTGGGCCTAATTCGGATAGGGCGTAACGGGCCTTGGGTTAGCGGGCTGTAAATGGGCTATATTCGAACAGGCCGTTAACAGGCTTTCCATGGGCCGGCCCGCCAGCTTTTGACCAAGTCAAACGGGCCGGCCTTTTCACAGGAATGGGCCTCTGTTGGGCCGTGCCACGTGTCGATGTATCATAGGCGCCTTCCGTCCAATGAGTGGTTGACATCTGTCCCAACGATGAGCCGACACGTGTTTCCTCCAGCCAATGATGATTTTACACGTGGAAAATCCCCATTGGTCGGGGCTGTTAACGGGTTATCGGATCCAAAACCCGACCCGATAGCTTAACGGCGTTCCGTTACGGTGGATGCCATGTGTCGGTCACCCTTGACGAAAGCACTTTCGTGACGCGCGATTTATCGTCATGGAAGTGGACACTTCCGTGATGATAATTTTGGTAATGTCATGGAACACTTCTACGGCAGCACATGTATGACTATCTTGATTTTGTCATAAATTTGTCATGGATGTACATGCATGACAAAAAAAGCGACCTACTATGACAAACACGTATCATCACGGAAGTGTATTTTTTTGTAGTGCATGTACTTAGCATAAGGGTTCATTTTAATCATATCAAACAAACGCATATGCAAAAAGATAGGTCTAATCATTTTAGCAAAGCGCTCAAAATCCTCATCATCCTTTTTCTTGGATGGTTTAGGAGGAAAAGGCATGGGTTTCTGAACCCATGGTTCTCTTTCTTTACCGTGATTCCTAGCAACAAAGTCTCTATTATCATAACATTGATTCTTTGATTGTGGGTTATCAAGATCAACAACAGGTCCAATCTCTACATCATTATCATTGCTAGGTTGAGCATCAACATGAACTTCATCATGAACATTATCACTAGGTTCATGTTTATTACCAGATTGTGTCTCAGCATCAAAAATAGAAATATCATTGGTATTCTCAGGTGTGTCTATAATAGGTTCACTAGAAGCATGCAAAGTCCTATCAGTTTTCTTTTTCTTTTTAGTACGAGGACTAGGTGCATCAGTATTAGTTCTCTGAGAATCCTGCTCAATTCTCTTAAGATGGCCCTCAGGGTACAAAGGTTCCTGGGTCATCATACCACCTCTAGTCATAACCCTAACAGCATTATCATTATTCTTATTATTCAACTCATTAAGCAAATCATCTTGAGCCTTAAGTACTTGTTCTACTTGAGTTGTAACCATGGAAGCATGTTTACTAATAAGCTTAAGATCATTAACAGTTCTATTCATATAATCACCCAAGTGGTCAAGCATGTAGGCATTACGTTTCAATTCTCTACTAACATAAGCATTGAAGTTTTATTGTTTAACAATAAAATTATCAAACTCATCAAAGCATTGTCTAGCAGACTTATTATGAGGAATATGATCACCTTCATTAAATCTACGGAGAGAGTTTACCTCTACTACCTATGTCGGGTTATCAATACCATGTATTTCTTCAATAGGCGGTAAATTTTTAACATCTTCAGCTTTAATACCTTTTTCTTTCATAGATTTCTTTGCCTCTTGCATATCTTCAGGACTGAGAAATAGAATACCCCTTTTCTTTGGAGTTGGCTTCAGAATTGGTTCAAGAAGTTTTCAATCATTTTCATTACTCAATATATTATTCAATAGCAATTCAGCTTGCTCAATAGTTCTTTCCCTGAAAACACAACCAGCACAACTATCCAGGTGGTCTCTGGAAGCATCAGTTAGTCCATTATAAAAGATATCAAGTATTTCATTTTTCTTGAGAGGATTATCAGGCAAAGCATTAAGCAATCGGAGAAGCCTCCCTCAAGCTTGTGGGAGACTCTCTTCTTCAATTTGCACAAAATTAAATATTTCCTTTAAAGCAGCTTGTTTCTTCTGAGTGGGGAAATATTTTGCACGAAAGTAGTAAAGCATATCCTTTGCCTGCTTGCTAAAGGGGTCCAACCAGCGACATTACACTAGCTAGATCAGTCAAGGACTTGGTTCTTCGGGGTTGGGGGAACTTTGGACCCAGAAACAGGGAAGTGTGTTTGGACGAACGAGCAACTAGCAATACCCATCCGTAAGTTTCAGAAAGTAATCAAGGCAGCATAGGAAGGGATGTTAATTCTCAACAGAGAGAAGGACGACCTGACAGAGGCCCTCGGGAATCCTGAACACCCTAGACGAACACGAGGCACATTAGGCTCCATTCCGTGGGTGCATGGGTTTCCTGACAGCGGTGGTTATAGAAGCCGAGAGAGAAAGAAGAAAGAGAATGCCACCAAAATGTAGAAGCTCAGTGCAAGATTGGCGAAACTGGAGGAACTTGAGAGCCAACGAGCTACCGGCCAACCATCTCAGCAGCACGAAGATCCTTCCTTCGACGCTGCCATAGAAGCTACCCCACCATCTCAGTGGAGAAGCACCGTGGCTTCCACGGAGCTGGTTCAGCCTGATTTTATGGCTCCTCGCTACCCCGTGGATAGTATCACAGATGCTGAACATTATGTGCTAATGGTGAAATGCCATAACCTGACCTTGAAGGTGGCGCTCGGCTCTGTTGTACCTCCTCGACTGAGGGAACTTTCCATTGTCGTCCGATTCCACATGGCTATGTGATAACCCACAAGTATAGGGGATCACAGCAGTTTTCGAGGGTAGAGTATTCAACCCAAATTTATTGATTCGACACAAGGGTGGCCAAAGAATATTTTGAGTATTAGCAGCTGAGTTGTCAATTCAAACACACCAGAAAGATTTAATATCTGCAGCAAAGTATTTAGTAGCAAAGTAGTATGGAAGTAGGGGTAACGGTGGCAAAAGTAATAGTAGCAGTTTTGTAGCAATCGAAACAGTGGCAATGAAATAGTAACGAAGCAAAGATCAACATGTGAAAAGCTCGTAGGAAATGGATCAATGATGGATAATTATGTCAGATGGAATTCATCATGCGATGGTTATAACATAGGGTGACATAGAACTAGCTCCAGTTCATCAATATAATGTGGCCATGTATCCCGAATGTAGTCATATGTGCTTATGGAAAAGGACTTGCATGACATCTTTTGTCGTATCCTCCCGTGGCAGCGGGGTCCTATTGAAAACTAAGGGATATTAAGGCCTCCTTTTAATAGAGTACCGGACCAAAGCATTAGCACTTAGTGAATATATGAACTTCTCAAACTACGGTCATCACCGGGAGTGGTCCCGACTATTGTCACTCCGGCATTGCCAGATCATAACACATAGTAGGTGACTATAACTTGCAATATTGGATCAAGAACACAACTATATTCAAGAAAACATAATAGGTTCAGATCTGAAATCATGGCACTCGGGCCCTAGTGAGAAGCATTAGGCATAGCAAAGTCATAGCAACATCAATCTTAGAACATAGTGCATACTAATGATCAAACCCTAACAAAACGAACTCGATTACATGGTAAATCTCATCCAACCCATCACGGTCCAGCAAGCCTACAATGGAATTACTCACGCACGGTGGTGAGCATCATGAAATTGGTGATGGAGGATGGTTGATGATGACGATGGCGACGAATTGCCCTCTCCGGAGCCCCAAATAGACTCCAAATCTACTGTAGCGACCAGACCTCAAACAGTCCAATCTCTGTGCTCCGGTGTCATCCCTGGATTAGTAATGCTGACACCACACAGTACTTGAAGGATTTATAACAGAGTAGCAATCACACACTTATTACATCGAGGGTCTCAAAAGAGAACTTATTACAATAAATATGGCATAAGGCCATCTAATAACGATAACAACGAAAGGCTTGGAAGATAAGTGAGTCCATCAACTCCAACGGCATCACTGAGTATAGAACCACGACCTAAAGGCACCTTACTCATCGTCTGAAAAGTCTGCAACATGAACGTTGTAGCCCGAAACGGGTCAGCTCAGGGAATATGCTGGCAAAGTAACACATAGAGAAAAATGAAAGAATAAGGCTATACTACATGCATATTTGGCTGGTGGAAAGCTCTACGGTTATAGTTTTGCGTAAAGCCAATTTTTCCCTACTAGAAAGGAATATATTTTATTTAACTATCATGGTAGTTGTTAAACATTGAGAGTGTAGACACCCTCTCAATCCCAATTAAGAATCATCATTAAACCCAACAAAATTAATTAGAGTAACATGATGAGATTCACATGATAATCCAAGTACTAGATACTCAAGATGTCCATAACTGGGGACACGGCTAACCATGATTAGTTTATACACTCTGCAGAGGTTTGCACACTTTTCCCCATAAGACTCGATCTCCTCCATTGGGATTCTCGCACTACATGTTTTTGAGAAACGAATGACCGAGACATAGTCTTTTAGAAGTGCTTGCACCTTACGAACGGGTAGACCGTACCAACCTACATCCCCTACATCTGCTAGTCTACCACTGTAAGAGTTCGCATGACTTAGTCAACTATGCTAGAGCCCATAGTAGCTTGTGGCTGCACATGGAAGTTTCTAGTATGAATAACCTCATGATCCCTTTGAGCCTGGATGGCAGTCCAAAAGAAAAACAGGCAATCGCTGGAATACCCAGGTGCCTCAATCCACCCAGATGTGTGTTTAGGTTGCCAGCTTAAGTAAACAATTAATTTAACAATCTCACATCTGTCATGGATACACTCACCCAATCCACATCTACTAGCATAGCATGGCATAATAAGCAAACGTAGAAGTAACTCCCAAAGGTTTGATAATAAAACAGGTAATATGTACTACCTCATCTACTTCCCAAAACCCACAATTTAATTAGATCCTAATCATGCAATGTGTGAGGATGGATCTAATGCAATAAAACTGGGTAGTAGGAGGTATGATCAAAGTGTTACTTGCCTTGCTGATGATCCGCAAAACCTAGCGATTCGAAGTAGCAAGCGGCGCACTCCGGGTACTCTATCGCAAAAAAACAAGGATACAATAAGTACTCATCTAATGCACAGGTAAAACTCGAATAAGAGATTTAACCAGATAGTTCAACTTAAGAACTCCAGTTGGCAAAAAGAATCAAATCGAACAAAGCAACGAAAGACAAACGGCAAAAGAAACAAGCTTCATTTACTATTCTAGATCTAGGTCAAATTTTACAAATTCAAAAACTTGTTTGAGTTGGTTAAACGGAAAGAGGGTGTCGAGACGAAACTCCAGGCGCTTGAATCGCCAGATTCCGATAAACAAGCGAAAATTTAAACTAGAACGAAAATCGGATCAGAAATCGCGATCAGAAATAATCACAGAATAATCCGAGAAAAAGAAAAACTACGAACAGAATAACGAACGAACGTTTGTTTTCTGGAACTAAATAATGAATGCGTTCGTTCAAACGAATGAATGAGCGAATGCTCGCTAAATAAATAAATCGGAAAAAAACCGATCTATTTAAAAAACAAAAACTAGGGTTTTCAAAAAAACCAAATCGGTTTTTCTCAATAAACCGGGTGGCGGGGCAGCTACCTCGGCTCGGTCCGGCGGGGTTCCGGGAGGCGGCGGTGGGCAGCAACGGCAGCGGGGCGACGCAGGCGGATGGCGGTGGGGCTGCGTGGGCGGGGCGGCGCGGCGTCTCGGGGCTCCAAGGGGGCCCGGGTGGCTATTTAAGGAGGGAGGGCGGGCGGCGGCCTTGCTTGGGGAGGGGGTCGGCGGCGCGTGCCCGGCTCGGACTCCGAGTCCGGCGGCAGCTCGGCGAGGGAGGCGGTGGCCTGGCGGGCCGGCCTGGCTTGGCTCGGCCTTTGGCGCAGTCGGGCGCGAGGTTCTTTTTTTAAAACAATTTCGCCGAAACTAAAAAAATTCTAGAAAAATAAATAAAAATCTAAAATTGCCAACACAAATTTTCACCGTTTAAGAAAATATTTAGAACAGGGTGGACATTTTCTTGGCCCTAAATGCAGTTTTCGAAAACGTGCAATTTTTCCTGAATTCAAATAAAACCACGAAAAACTCCTGAATAAAACCTTATTTGATTTTTTTATTAAATCCTCAACATTTCTTTATTTTGGGAAAGTCATTTTATTCCTCTCTCATATTTTGATAATAGAAATAATTGAAGATAAAATAAATAAAATCAAATGATCCTATTTTCAAAATTTGAGAAAACTCAAATATGAAAATAACGAAATCCCCAACTCTCTCCGAGGGTCCTTGAGTTGCGTAGGATTTCTAGGATCAACCCAAAATGCAAATAAATATGATATGCAGTGATGATCAATTGTATAACATTCCAAATTGAAAATCTGGGATGTTACAAACCTACCCCCCTTAAGATGAATCTCGCCCTCGAGATTCGGGTTGGCTAGAAAATAGGTGAGGGTGGTGCTTCAGCAGATCTTCCTCTCGCTCCCAGGTGGCTTCATCCTCCGTGTGGTGGCTCCACTGAACTTTGCAAAACTTGTTAACCTTGCTGCGGGTTACTTGGTTGGCATACTCAAGAATCTTAACTGGTTTCTCCTCATAGGTCAAATCACTGTCCAACTAAATCGCTTCCAGCGGCACTGTATCTCTCAGCAGTATATCAGCCATCTCCGCGTGGCACTTCTTTAACTGGGAAACGTGGAACACGTCGTAAACTCCTAACAATCCTTCGGGTAATTCCAACTTGTAGGCTAGTTCTCCCATACGCTCCAAAACCTTGTATGGTCCTACAAAACGTGGCGCTAACTTTCCCTTAACTCCAAAGTGCTTAACTCCTTGAAGTGGAGATACTCGAAGATAAACTCGGTCTCCGACTTCGTAAACTTTTTGCTTGCGTTTAGAATCTGTGTAGCTCTTCTGCCTGGACTGGGCTACCTTGAGCCTATCGTGAATCAATTTCACCTTCTGTTCAGACTCCTTAATCAGATCCGGTCCAAACAACTGTCGGTCTCCAACTTCATCCCATGACAATGGGGTTCTGCACCTCCTTCTGTACAAGGCTTCGAAAAGGGCCATCTTCAAACTGGATTGATAACTGTTGTTGTAAGAGAACTCTGCATATGCCAAATTGTCGTCCCAACTAGATCCATAATCTAGCGCACAAGCTCTCAGCATATCCTCCAAAATCTGATTGACTCTCTCGGTTTGTCCATCTGTCTGCGGATGGAAAGCTATACTGAATTCTAGCCTGGTACCCAAAGTTTCGTGCAACTGATTCCAGAACTTTGAGGTAAACTAGGTTCCTCTGTCTGATACAATGCTCCTTGGAACTCCATGCAGACATATGATCTTGGTCATGTATATCTTTTCCAACTTGGCACTGGTGTAGGTAGTCTTCACTAGGATGAAATGAGCTACCTTTGTCAAACGATCGACTACTACCCAAATCGAGTCATAGCCTGAGCGAGTTCTGGGAAATCCCATAATAAAATCCATGCCTAGCTTATCCCACTTCCATTCGGGTATCGATAATGGTTGTAGCAATCATGCTGGCTTCTGATGCTCTGCCTTTACTCTCTGACATACATCACAAACTGCTACATACTCCGGAATATCCTTCTTCATTCCGGTCCACCAGAAAGTATCCTTCAAATCCATATACATCTTGATATTTCCTGGGTGAATCGAATATGGTGAATCATGGGCCTCTTGCAGAATCAACTTCCTGATCTCTAGGTCATTGGGCACATAAACACGGTCTTCAAACCATAGGGTATCGTGCTCATTTTCTCCGTAATAGAAGCGATCTCCTTGTCAGTCCTTTGAGCTTCTCTTATCTTATCCATTAAAGTAGACTGAATCTCCAATGCTGCTACATAGCCTCTCGGAACTATCTCCAAACATAGCTCGCGAAGATTCTCGGCTAACTCTATTGGTAAATCTCCCATCATTAGGGTGTTGACATGGCTTTTACGGCTCAATGCATCAGCTACTACATTAGCCTTTCCGGGATGATAATGCAATCTCATATCATAATCCTTGATGAGCTCCAACCATCTCCTTTGCCTGAGATTTAACTCCTTCTGCGTGAAAATGTACTTCAAACTCTTGTGATCCGTGTACACCTCACAATGGTTTCCAATGAGAAAATGTCTCCAAGTATTCAACGCATGCACTACGGCTGCTAATTCCAAATCATGGGTGGAATAATTTAACTCATGAGGCTTAAGCTGTCGTGAGGCATATGAAACAACTCTTCCTTCCTGCATAAGCACTGCTCCAAGTCCTCGACGTGAAGCGTCACAATACACCTCATAATCCTTGGTCTGATCCGGCAAAATCAACACTGGTGATGTAACCAAACGTTCCTTCAACTCCTGGAAACTGGCCTCACACTCTTCAGTCCATTTGAACTTGGTATCCTTCTTCAACAACTCTGTCATAGGCTTCGCAATCTTCGAGAAGTTTTCAATGAATCTCCGGTAGTATCCTGCGAGTCCAAGAAAACTCTGGATCTCTCCAACTATTTTTGGGGCTTCCCCATTTGTCACAGTGTCAACCTTGGTGGGATCTACTGCTATACCTTCTCCAGATTTAACGTGTCCGAGGAATCCAACTTCCTTCAACCAAAACTCAAATTTTCTATACTTGGCATATAACTGATGTTCTCTGAGCTTTCTGAGTACCAAATGCAAATGCTCCTTATGCTCCTCTTCATTTTTCGAGTAAACTAGGATATCATCAATGAACACTATGACAAACTTATCCAAAAACTCCATAAACACTTTGTTCATCATGTTCATAAAATATGCAGGTGCGTTAGTCAGACCAAATGACATAACGGTATACTCGTACAGCCCATACGTGGTGGTAAAAGTCGTCTTAGGTATATCCTGTTCTCGAATCTTCAACTAATGGTATCCTGATCGCAGATCGATCTTGGAAAATACCTTAGCTCCTTGCAATCGATCAAACAGATCATTGATCATCGGTAGTGGGTACTTGTTCTTGATGGTTACTTCATTCAATCCTCTATAATCAACAACCATCCTTAATGTTCCATCCTTCTTCTCCACTAGAAGTACTGGCAATCCCCAAGGTGAAGAACTTGGGAAAATATAACCCTTATCCAATAATTCTTTAATCTGCTTCTTAATCTCCTCCAAATCCTTTGCGGGCATCCTGTATGGTCTCTTAGATATTGGCCCTGTGCCTAGCAAAAGCTCAATCAAAACTCAATATCTCGATCCGATGGCATGCCTGGCAACTCCTCTGGAAATACGTCAGGGAAATCCTTTACCACTGGTACTTCCTCCCTCACAACTCCTGTTAAGGAATTTACTTGAGTCCTCTTCGGCACATGCCGGGATACATACTTGATCCTTCTTCCTTCTGGCGTTGTAAGCAAATTGACTTACTGGCGCATTCAATATTACCTTCATACTTCGATAACCAATCCATGCCTAATATCACATCCAATCCTTGAGATTCCAATACTATTAGGTCTGAGGGAAATACGTAGTTACCAATCCTTAATGGTAACCGATCACACCATAGACTAGCCATATACTCTACTCCAGGTGAGGTTACTAACATGGGTGACCTAAGGGCTTGGGTTGGCAGTCTATACTTATCCACAAATCCCCTTGAGATGTATGAATGCGATGCACCAGTATCAAAAAGAACGAGTGCAGTAAATGACTTAACCAAAAACTTACCGATTACTGCATCCGGCTGCTCTTCAACCTCCTCCACGTTTACGTGGTTCACCTGTCCCCTATTGAAAGGGTTCGACTTCTTCCCAGAGCTTCCATTGCCATTTCCATTCTGGGATTCAGGACATTCATTGGCGTAATGTCCGGTCTTCTGGCACTTAAAGCAAGTGACTTGGCTCAGGTCTCTCTTGGCTAGGGTTGATGGGTTGGTACGGTCCTGGCCGTTGCTTCCTCCATTCCCATTACCATTCTTGGGGCCATTATGATTGTGCGAGCTACCTCCTCCATGGGTATGCTGAAAATATCCTCCCGGTCTAAGGGTAAAACGTGGCTTTTGCTGAGCTCCAGAATTGTACTTGCCTTGTCCATACTTCCTCTTGCGGTTCTCAATCTGCTGCTGCTTCCCTTCAATCATAAGAGCACGATCTACCAACTCCTGGTAGTTGTTGAAGGTTGCTACCATCAACTACATGCTCAACTCATCATTCAGTCCTTCCAGAAACTTCTCCTGCTTAGGTGCGTCCGTAGCAACGTCATCTGGGGCATAACGTGCTAGCTTACTAAAGTCCTCCACATACTGGCCAACTATCCATCCTCCTTGGCGCAAGTTGTGAAACTCACGCTTCTTCATGGCCATAGCTCCTGCTGAAACATGGGCAGTACGGAAAGCCTGCTGAAACTGGTCCCATGTGATAGTGTCGATAGGGAAAGTGGCTGTGAAATTCTCCCACCATGATGCTGCGGGTCCTTCAAGCTGATGTGCGGCAAACTTCACCTTTTCCGCATCTGTGCATCCTGCCGTGGTCAACTCCCTAGCTGTCTAGCGGAGCCAATCATCTACTACTATCGGCTCGGTGCTACTCGAGAACACCGGCGGATTCAGCCTAAGAAAACGGGCTAAGTGATCAACAGGTTGTGGTGGGTTGTTGTTGTTTTTCCCCTGATTCTGATTCTGGACTAGCAACTGCATCAATGTGTTCTGCTGCTGGATGAACTGAGTGAGCTCCGGTGTGAAGGTAAATCTGGGGTCACATCTCGGAGGCATCTGAGGGGTTTAGAAAAGATGAGGTTTAAGAATAGAGGGGGTCTAGAGAGAACACACTACCCATATGCACATGAGGCAAAAGCAAACAATTCACCTCATTCAATCAAACAAGGGCATACAATCGATCTAACTATCGCAAAAGTGCTCGGACTACTATATTTACATGGTGGACTACTACTACTGATGGGGTGGTCTACTAGAAATATTCTTCGGTTGCAGACTCCATGATATTTGCTCCAACTTCATCATCGCTATCATCTGGATCCGAGTCGGTGTCGTCGAGACGAAACTCCAGGCGCTTGAATCGCCTGATTCTGATAAACGAGCGAAAAGTTAAACTAGAACGAAAATCGGATCAGAAAACGCGATCAGAAATAATCGCGGAATAATCCGAGAAAAAGAAAAACGACGAACAGAATAATGAATGAACGTTCGTTTTCTGGAACTAAATGATGAATGCGTTCGTTAAAACGAACGCACGAGCGAATGCTCTCTATATAAATAAACCAGAAAAAAACCGATCTATTTAAAAAAACAAAAACTAGGGTTTTAAACAAAACCGAATCGGTTTTTCTCAGAAAACCGGGCGGCGGGGCGGCTACCTCGGCTCGGTCCGGCGAGGTTCCGGGCGGCAGCGATGGGCAGCAGCGGCGGCGGGGCGGCGGCAGGCGGCGCAGGCGGCGTGCGGCGGCTGGCGGCGGGGCTGAATGGGCGGGGCGGCGCGGCGTCTCGGGGCTCCATGGGGGGTGGCTATTTAAGGAGGGAGGGAGGCGGCGGCCTTGCTTGGGGAGGGGGTCGGTGGCACGTGCCCGGCTCGGACTCCGAGTCCGGCGGCAGCTCGGCGAGGGAGGCGGTGGCCTGGCGGGCCGGCCTGGCTCGGCTGGGCCTTTGGCCCAGTCGGGCGCGGGGTTCTTAAAAAAACAATTTCGCCGAAACAAAAAAAAAATCTAGAAAAATAAATAAAAATCTAAGATTGCCAAAACAAATTTTCATTGTCTAAAAAAATTTAGAACAGGATGAACATTTTCTTGGCCCTAAATGCAATTTTTGAAAACGTGCATCTTTTCCTAAATTCAAATAAAACCACGAAAAACTCCACAATAAAACCTTATTTGATTTTTTTATTAAATCCTCAATATTTCTTTATTTTGGGAAAGTCATTTTATTCCCTGTCTCATATTTTGATAATAGAAATAATTGAAGATAAAATAAATCAAATCAAATGATCCTATTTTCAAAATTTGAGAAAACTCAAATACGAAAATAACGAAATCCCCAACTCTCTCCGAGGGTCCTTGAGTTGCGTAGGATTTCTAGGATCAACCCAAAATGCAAATAAATATGATATGCAGTGATGATCTATTGTATAACATTCCAAATTGAATATTTAAGATGTTACATCTGCCCTCCCGAGGAGGAACATGGCTTGGCGGCGGCTCTGTATCGTAAAAACAGATGAATCCTTCTCTCAGACTTTTTTCTCCCCGAAAGATAATATATGGAGTTGGAGTTGAGGTCGGTGGAGGTCCAGGGGGCCCACAAGGTCGGAGGGCGCGCCCCCCACCCTTTTGGCTAGGGTGTGGGCCCCTGGTGTTGATTATTTCGCCAATATTTTTATTAATTCCAAAAGTTATCTCCGTGAAGTTTCAGGTCATTCCGAGAACATTTTATTCTGCACAAAAATAACACCATGTCAATTCTGCTGAAAACAGCGTCAGTCTGGGTTAGTTCCATCCAAATCATGCGAGTTAGAGTCCAAAACAAGGGCAAAAATGTTTGGAAAAGTAGATACGTTGGAGACGTATCACTATGCAATTCTGACGATCGATGAAATAAATGGAGGGATTTGAGGAGCTAGAGCTTTACTACCCTAGAGGTGAAGGGGAGATTCATCTAGAAAATGCTTTAAGGGGTAGCTATCTATGGAGAAAGGAGTACATCAAGCTTCCAAACTGTACTCTGCCTCCTCCTCCTCCGCCACCTCCGGCATGTCAGCCGGATGAGGCCCCTCAGCAGAGTCCTCTTCTGCCTCAGCTGTCTCCGACGCGTCAGCGGACTCCGCCTCCTCCTCCTCCGCCTCCTCCGGTGCGTCAGCGCACTCCGCTTCCTCAGATGCGTCAGCGGACTCCACCGCCTCAGCAACGGCGGAACAAAAACATCGCCGCTCCGGCAGCTAGCAGTACGAGAGGCAGAAAGAAATTCAAATTTGGTCCAAGCCTCAAGGCTCCTGCAAAGTTACCATATGAGAGGACTGACGAGGAAAACAAGGACATTAGTGTTGCTGAAGTGCAGGCCCATTTTGAACGGAAACGTCCACCTCCGAAGGAAACAGTAGATCCGCTGAAAGCAAAGCGCACTCTGGATGCCCTTAAGCGACCGCCACCGCCTCCGCCACAATCCAACTATGACCATTGTATTGAAAGGACATATGATGAAGCGCGGCAGCAGGGAAGTACTACTGGAACTGCAAGATTAGAAGCAAAACGAAGAAGTGGGAAAACAATTCCCCAGCTCAGCTTACAGGAGAAGCAATCGTTCCCCCCGCTCAAGGTGTCTAGCGATATCGCTAATCATCTGGGGCTACTGCCCGGTACCACTCTTGGTGATTACGTGGACGATGATGTATAGTTTGAAATGGCTGAGGTGGTAGAGATCTTTAGATATGAGCATGTGAAGCCTTTCCTGATATCAAGTAATCATTTTCTTTGCCTGGTAGGGTTTGGAAAAAGTTCACCGGAACGGTTCCGGGTCTACAGAAGGAGCTGCGATTTACACACCCCAAAGTAAGTAGTACTAGCTAGTTCCGCGCATCTCTCATTGATTCTAGTTTCATCAATACCATTTATCATGCTTGATTATCAGTTTGATTGAACTCTATTCTCGTAAAGTGCTTGTGGCAGGAAGGCGGCAATAATTTATGTGGATACTATGTTTGGAGATGTCATGTGATGTTTTTAAATCACTTTTATGCAAAAATATATTTCATTCATGAAATATTTTGAGCCCTACACTCAGTTTTTCTTCTCTGGTCCAGAGTGCATTTTGCACTACAACCCTTTTATATATTTCTTTAAAACTTCTACCAAAATTAGGGGAGGTCAGTAGGAGCATATTATTCCATTTTGTGCAAAAATCCAGGGCTGTTCTTTGAAAATATTGAGTGAATCAACCTCATTTCCATTCTGGACCAACTTGATGATTTGTACAGCAACCACCATTTTAATTGCTCCTATATCCATGATTACTTTTTCTACTGGTAGTCCCCCTTGCCAAACCCTTAAGTCCAGGAGCATGCACCCATTGGATTAATTTTGGTTCATGAAATATGCCATTTATTTCCTGTCCAGAATTGAAATTCTGCTAGACTTGCACTAACAAGTTTGTGCATTTCACCAACTAACATCACCACCCTCTCTTTCATCCACAGAGACACTGATTTGGAGATTTTGGCCACTCCAAGAAATGCCTAAGTGCCCTTAGCATTTTGTCAAACACCATATAGGCATGATCTGTTTTGGCATGAATTTTTGGTTTGCACTGTGAACCTGATCTCCTGACCAAACCAGCTTGTCTACTGATCCCCTTGCAAGCCATAGCCTAGAACTGCTAATCCTCGGCTCCAACCAAGCCATCTAGCAGGCCAGGGCATTTCGCCGAACAGATGGTCGGCGTGCTCTGGGCACGCCCAGAGCGCGCATATTGCAGCCGCGCACACGAGCCGACACGCTGGCCCCCACGGTTTTGGCTCGCTCTGCAGCACCTCGCCACGCGCTACCCTTCTCACCGAAACGCGCCAAGCAGCCCCTGCCACGCCCGGCAGGCCAAGAGCTAGCCGCCGCCGCCGCCGACAGCCCCTGCTCCATTCAGCGCCGCCCAAGCCACCCCGGCTCGCCACCTGGCCCCGGCACAGCCCGAGCTCATCCACACGGGTGTCCGCTAGCGTTCGTCGCCGCCACGTCGCCCTAGCTACAGAGAGACGGTTCGCCGGAGAGTTTATCCCCACCGCCGTGGAACCGACCTTGGCGCGCTATAAATGGACCCCCCGAGCTTCCCCGAGCACGCAGGCGACCTTATGCTACCCCCATGGTGCTCCCCTGCCTCGCATTCGACCCGGGGAGGCCTCCTTCCTCATCTCCTGCAACTCCGGCCGCCGCCATCGCCCCGGCCAATCCGGCACCTCCAGTACCTCCCCCTCTCCGTTCTCTTCGCCAGGAACTTCCTCATCCTCCCATGAACCTTTCCCAATACTTGATTTTGATCGGGACCCTCGCCGCCACAATGTCACTTCGCCACCGAAGCTTTCCTCCGCCGCGGAGCTCGCCGCCGGCATCTCCCTCCACCTCCAGCTACCCTGCGACCACCGGGAGGACCGCACTGGAGTGGCGGATCCATCCCCGCCCTCAGGGCCCCGCGAGGAGCCGCCAGTCGCCGGTGACAATCGCCGGAGCTCCGCCTCCGCTCGGGACAGAGGAAGGAGAGGGAAAGAGACTAGTCAAACCTGACTAGTGGGCCCCCTGGACCCACTGTCAGCGACCCCGTGCCTGTCCACGTGGGATTAAGTGAAGACGTAATCTGCCTAGTACGTTTTCCCCGCTCCGAAAGCGTATTCCCCTCCGAAACGTTTTCTTTTCTGTTTTAATTTAAATAACAGATTTGACCAGAACTTTGACTGGCTATAACTTTTTAAATATAACTCCAAATGAATTAATTCTTTTTCCTACATCTCTCAAATATTGTCTAGATTATTTTAAGATTTATTTGAATATTTTCCAAACAACTTTTTTGTACTGTTTTTGAAATAGGTGTTATTTGCATATTCTTGAAAATAGGATTTTTGGGAGAGAAAGAAGCTTTCAAAAATTTTGGAGAGCACCCCCCACCTCTCCACACCATGAAGGCAAGCATTCTGAACCCTGGCATAATGTTTTTGGTGTGTTATTTGACATGTTTATAACACCACCTTACTTCGGAGGACTTGTTATTTCATGTGACATGATCATTTGCATGGAAGCATATCAGTGATTTCCTTGCTGTTGGAAATGAATGTTATTGTGATGGTAATCCTCCTCATGTGCCTTGAATGCATGCCGGAAAGGAATCCGGGAAAGCCTCGGCCTTGGGTAGGCGTGAGCTTGTCGCCGGTCCTCGTCGGGACGGTTATGTCCGGTATGGCATGGTAAGGTACATTGAGTGGTGATTTCTTCGGTTGAAATATATTTGTTATACATGTCATGCAGGGAACTCATAAGCCTCCTGAGTCGGCCATAGATCGAGTCTTGTTCCGGTAACCCCCATACTTGTTTTCGTACTGCCACTGGTCCCTACCATAGGTGGGGTATGGTTCCGTAAGTTGTTAACCCTTGTCTTGGCACACACCGTCCAGAGAGGCCATGGTGGAAGATACCGGTTGTAGCCGGTAGGCATGCCACCTGGTCCGGGGGCATGGGTGTATCCGGTTGGGACCGAGAGGGGGGCACCCCTTAGAGCGCGCGATAGAAATTTGATCCCATGCTACGCGAGGTTGTAGCCTCCCCACTTAGAGTTTTGCTTAACAGGTGTCATGGGTGATTCCAGACACGAGTGAAAGCTGGTTTGTGCAAGTCAGGTGTGTTTCAATTAAAAGACCGTAGACGGAATTAGTACGATGGACTAAAGGAATCCGTTACTCGTGGGTAAAGAGTACACTCTCTGCAGAGATATTAAACCTATTCGAATAGCCGTGTCCATGGTTAAGGATTACAGTCTGGGATGGGTCAGGTATCGGTCTTAGTGTCGGTCTTCGGAGGTGAAACGGTTAACCAGAAATGGAATTACTACTCGTGACTTGTGATATCTATGATTATTATTATTGTTGACTAACCCGTGATATTATTGTTATTACCGAGTATCTCTGGGATGGTTCTACCTCCGGGATATTCATTATGATTATTTCTTTTAAAGCCCTTTATGTGGCGTCGCTCAGACGCCCGACTATGGCATTTCTTTTAAAGCCCTTTATGTGGTGTCGCTCAGACGCCTGACTGTGGCATTCTTTTTAAAGCCCTTTATGTGGTGTCGCTAAGACGCCCGACTGTGGCATTGCTTGTTATTTATTTCATATATTTTAATACTACTATGTTATTGCAATTTTATAAATAACTTGCTTGCACGTATCCGAGATTTATTTATCTTTTGTGACTGACGTCATGGGCATAAAATATTTTTAGTACATCATTGTTATATTATACCTGTGTTCATAATGTTTGCGAGTACATTCAAAGTACTCACTGGCTTGTCCCTGGCTATTGTCTTGGCCAGATTTTCTTGCACGGAGAGGAGCGACGCGATGCCAGCCCCGGAACCCACTCAATGGGGATAGCAGCCTCGCGAAGATAGGAATTAACCTGGTCAGCTGTTCCCGTGGGAAATGGAGTCCCATAGACACTGATGTTTCACAACCCGCTTCCGCCATCAACCACTAGAAACCATTTGTTGTACTCACTGGCCAGAATGGTCTTGTACTACATATTTTGTATTTTGCTTGGAATTTCTGTATCAAGTTGGAGCCTCATCAGCTAACAGTAATCCTGGGGCTGATGAGCACGACGGTCTTTTCTGGAAATTTATTACCCGGAAAACCGGTCGTGACAGACTTGGTATCAGAGCCAGGCTGACCATTGGCTAATCCTATCTTAGCCAGGTCAATAAACTTAGGCAAACCAACCCACTAGACCTTAGCCAAACCCCAGCCAAGCTTCTCGTGCAAGATAGCCACACAGTGACCCAACACCTTTTTGGCAGTCGGTGCCCAACCTATCAACCTAACCTGTCACTCATGCGCCAGTGACTGGCCCCTAAATAGTCCTTTCTCGCAAGCGTGCGAAGGAAGACTCCGTCCCCTTTTTCTTATAAAAAGGGCACGCTAGCCTCAACCCAGCACAGCACAGCCGCTACCCCAAACCAAGCCACAATGCCTGGACCTATAGTGCACAACGAAACCACAGCAACCAACCTTGGAGATTTTGTGACCATCCTCGCAAACCTCACCCGTCGTGCCTACGCGTTAGAGGAGCCACCAGAATATGTTATGTATCAAGGACCCATGAGCGGTGAAGACCGTCAATTCTGGGCCACTGTGCACATCTACGGTAGGGGTCTAGCACCCGAGCGCCCCTACAGGTTCACTGGAAGGACAACTTCCTTTGAGCCACAAGCCATCCAGCTAGCCGCTCGAGAGGCTATAGTTCATCTCAGGCACTTGTCGCCCAGAGTTAACTGTCGCTCGTTCCACTACTACCCCAGACGTGAAGGGTATGGTAGACCACCCCAAGTTGCCAATGGAGATCACGAGACGGACCCCGCATTGTTGCACCTAGTGCGCTATGTAAGCGCACTAGAGGTACTGTTCGACCAGATCACCATTGATCTAATCGCAGCTCGTGGAGAGCTGGTTCGTCGAGCCCCGGCGAGAGGAGAAAGCGAGCCCAACGCCGACAACCCAGTCGTGCTGTTTGGACAACCGATCGAGACCCCAAGATCTGCCCCAGCCATCGGCCAAGGTGCTACGATAACCCCAGAGGTGCTTCGTCGCATTTTGGGAGCACACTCCAACGGAGTTGTGGCCAACAATCCCCGCGATGGTCATCATCACTACCCCGACCCTGCAATTCCCCCGCCATCTCCGACTAATCCCGGCAGTGAGACACGTGGAGAAGCCTTGACATCCACCAGGCACGCCCGTTTAGACATGAACGAGGTAGACTAAGCCGTATGAGTAGCACCAAGTTTCAATGTATCCTCGCTTTGTAATCATGCGACCGCGTATTTTAATGCAGCCTGTCTTTGTGCCTCTGCTTTAATAGTAGCCTTGCATTTTTGGTCAGCGCATAGCTGCATATTTTCCGGGCACGACTACCAAAACCAACCCGACGACAACCACAGTAACACGTCTCTTTATGAGATATGTGTATATCCGACACTGACCTGACCTTTGGAGCTAAGCTGGCAAATTTATTACCTTTCACCACGGTAAAACGACCCGGCTCCATTGCTATATAAAGACCACCTTGTGACCTTACCCAACAACCCTCACTTTGTGCACAACACTCACGCTTTTTCCTGTCATGTCGAGCCCCAGCATTCATCTGAGAACCCCAGATGCAACCCCAGGTAGCTTTGTCAAAATATTGTGGGATTTTACCCGCAGTACCATGGGTTCTACCCAGCCACCTCAGTACGAGCTATTCAAATCGAGGATCACCCCATCCACCTCGGAATATTGGGCAGCAGTACACATTCCTCCTGTAGACCCCAACCAAGATCCAATAGAAGTTTCCTTCGTGGGGAAATCTATGCCAACCCCACACCTGGCCATAGAAGCTGCTGCGAAAGAAGCGATTGCTCGTCTTCGATCCGCAGTACCCTATGCCCGCGAACGAGGATATTATTACTTTCCGAGTCGTGCAGCACCCGGAGAAGTAACATCTTTTCCCGGTGGACGTATTGAGAGAGACCCAGTTCTGGCCAACCTTATCCAGTACATCATTGCTCAAGAGCATTTGAACCAGCGAGTGATGGATTATCTCCAGGGCCTCGCAGATTTAAATCCTCAGATTGCCATCGACAGACCACTGAGACCCGACCCGGAGAGACGCATACATCGACTGGTCAATCCACTTCCTCCGATAGAAGAGGAGTGTATCCCTTTACCAGAGACATTTTATCAGGACCCCACCCAGTTACCATTTTCATTTTAGACGTCGCTATTGTATTTGTTCCTTGCAACATTTATTTATGTGTGTGACTTATGCGTGATACCCTGAGTTTGTACGACGAGTCAATTATTTGGCTTCTACTAATGTGTGTAGTTTTTGTTGTGGATTATGCTCCTAAAAATTAACTGTTTTTCCCTCGCAAAATCCTGGAGTGAGACTTCTTTTCCTGAATTGCTACACCTACCACTTCACGACGCGGATTAATTAATTTCACACAGCACCACGACAGCAGTCTCACAACCGCTCGAATGCATATGGAACTTTTGTTTTTCACAACGGCTCTTAGCAAATCTCGAGGACGAGATTTTTCTTAAGGGGGATAGTATTGTGACACCCCAAAAATTTGGCCTTGTTTTATTAAATTAAAATTTTGCTAGGAATTAAAACTTTGGATTTCTGAGCTCCATTTTGATTTTTAAATCATTTCCTTCCCTGTTATGATGAGTTTTTCCCAAAGAGAAAACTTTTCAAATATGTTATTGGACTTGTTTAAACTCTCAAGAAAAACTTTCCTTTTATCAGTATAACTAATTAACTAAGTTAATTGCTTGATCTTTACCTTCTTGAAAATAGTTTTTCAAGGTTATATGGCCATATTTGAACTACAACCATTTGCTAGATTCACTTAAAATTTCCAGAAAAATTTGGAGATGTCATGTGATGTTTTTAAATCACTTTTATGCAAAAATATATTTCATTCATGAAATATTTTGAACCCTACACTCAGTTTTTCTTCTCTGGTCCAGAGTGCATTTTGCACTACAACCCTTTTATATATTTCTTTAAAACTTCTACCAAAATTAGGGGAGGTCAGTAGGAGCATATTATTCCATTTTGTGCAAAAATCCAGGGTTGTTCTTTGAAAATATTGAGTGAATCAACCTCATTTCCATTCTGGACCAACTTGATGATTTGTACAGCAACCACCATTTTAATTGCTTCTATATCCATGATTACTTTTTCTACTGGTAGTCCCCCTTGCCAAACCCTTAAGTCCAGGAGCATGCACCCATTGGATTAATTTTGGTTCATGAAATAATGCCATTTATTTCCTATCCAGAATTGAAATTCTGCTAGACTTGCACTAACAAGTTTGTGCATTTCACCAACTAACATCACCACCCTCTCTTTCATCCACAGAGACACTGATTTGGAGATTTTGGCCACTCCAAGAAATGCCTAAGTGCCGTTAGCATTTTGTCAAACACCATATAGGCATGATCTGTTTTGGCATGAATTTTTGGTTTGCACTGTGAACCTGATCTCCTGACCAAACCAGCTTGTCTACTGATCCCCTTGCAAGCCATAGCCTAGAACTGCTAATCCTCAGCTCCAACCAAGCCATCTAGCAGGCCAGGGCATTTCGCCGAACAGATGGTCGGCGTGCTCTGGGCACGCCTAGAGCGCGCATATTGCAGCCGCGCACACGAGCCGACACGCTGGCCCCCACGGTTTTGGCTCGCTTTGCAGCACCTCGCCACGCGCTACCCTTCTCACCGCAACGCGCCAAGCAGCCCCCGCCACGCCCGGCAGGCCAAGAGCTAGCCGCCGCCGCTGCCGACAGCCCCTGCTCCATTCAGCGCCGACCAAGCCACCCCGGCTCGCCACCTGGCCCCGGCACAGCCCGAGCTCATCCACACGGGTGTCCGCTAGCGTTCGTCGCCGCCACGTCGCCCTAGCTACAGAGAGACGGTTCACCGGAGAGCTTATCCCCACCGCCGCGGAACCGACCTTGGCGCGCTAGAAATGGACCCCCCGAGCTTCACCGAGCACGCAGGCGACCTTATGCTACCCCCATGGCGCTCCCCTGCCTCGCATTCGACCCGGGGAGGCCTCCTTCCTCATCTCCTGCAACTCCGGCCGCCGCCATCGCCCCGGCCAATCCGGCACCTCCAGTACCTCCCCCTCTCCGTTCTCTTCGCCAGGAACTTCCTCATCCTCCCATGAACCTTTCCCACTACTTGATTTTGATCGGGAACCCTCGCCGCCACAATGTCACTTCGCCACCGAAGCTTTCCTCCGCCGCGGAGCTCGCCCCCGGCAGCTCCCTCCACCTCCAGCTACCCTGCGACCACCGGGAGGACCGCACTGGAGTGGTGGATCCAACCCCGCCCTCAGGGCCCCGCGAGGAGCCGCCAGTCGCCGGCGACAATCGCTGGAGCTCCGCCTCCGCTCGGGACAGAGGAAGGAGAGGGAAAGAGACTAGTCAAACCTGACTAGTGGGCCCCCTGGACCAACTGTCAGCGAACCCGTGCCTGTCCACGTGGGATTAAGTGAAGACGTAATCCGCCTAGTACGTTTTCCCTGCTCCGAAAGCGTATTCCCCTCCGAAACGTTTTCTTTTCTGTTTTAATTTAAATAACAGATTTGACAAGAACTTTGACTGGCTATAACTTTTTAAATATAACTCCAAATGAATTAATTCTTTTTCCTACATCTCTCAAATATTGTCTAGTTTATTTTAAGATTTATTTGAATATTTTCCAAACAACTTTTTTGTACTGTTTTTGAAATAGGTGTTATTTGCATATTCTTGAAAATAGGATTTTTGGGAGAGAAAGAAGCTTTCAAAAATTTTGGAGAGCACCCCCCACCTCTCCACACCATGAAGGCAAGCATTCTGAACCCTGGCATAATGTTTTTGGTGTGTTATTTGACACGTTTATAACACCACCTTACTTCGGAGGACTTGTTATTTCATGTGACATGATCATTTGCATGGAAGCATATCAGTGATTTCCTTGCTGTTGGAAATGAATATTATTGTGATGGTAATCCTCCTCATGTGCCTTGCATGCATGCCGGAAAGGAATCCGGGAAAGCCTCGGCCTTGGGTAGGCGTGAGCTTGTCGCCGGTCCCCGTCGGGACGGTTATGTCCGGTATGGCATGGTAAGGTACATTGAGTGGTGATTTCTTCGGTTGAAATATATTTGTTATACATGTCATGCAGGGAACTCATAAGCCTCCTGAGTCGGCCATAGATCGAGTCTTGTTCCGGTAACCCCCATACTTGTTTTCGTACTGCCACTGGTCCCTACCGTAGGTGGGGTATGGTTCAGTAAGTTGTTAACCCTTGTCTTGGCACACACCGTACAGAGAGGCCATGGTGGAAGATACCGGTTGTAGCCGGTAGGCATGCCACCTGGTCCGGGGGCATGGGTGTATCCGGTTGGGACCGAGAGGGGGGCACCCCTTAGAGCGCGCGATAGAAATTTGATCCCATGCTACGCGAGGTTGTAGCCTCCCCACTTAGAGTTTTGCTTAACAGGTGTCATGGGTGATTCCAGACACGAGTGAAAGCTGGTGTGTGCAAGTCAGGTGTGTTTCAATTAAAAGATCGTAGACGGAATTAGTCCGATGGACTAAAGGAATCCGTTACTCGTGGGTAAAGAGTACACTCTCTGCAGAGATATTAAACCTATTCGAATAGCCGTGTCCATGGTTAAGGATTACAGTCTGGGATGGGTCAGGTATCGGTCTTAGTGTCGGTCTTCGGAGGTGAAATGGTTAACCAGAAATGGAATTACTACTCGTGACTTGTGATATCTATGATTATTATTATTGTTGACTAACCCGTGATATTATTGTTATTACCGAGTATCTCTGGGATGGTTCTACCTCCGGGATATTCATTATGATTATTTCTTTTAAAGCCCTTTATGTGGCGTCGCTCAGACGCCCGACTGTGGCATTTCTTTTAAAGCCCTTTATGTGGTGTCGCTCAGACGCCCGACTGTGGCATTCTTTTTAAAGCCCTTTATGTGGTGTCGCTAAGACGCCCGACTGTGGCATTGCTTGTTATTTATTTCATATGTTTTAATACTACTATGTTATTGCAATTTTATAAATAACTTGCTTGCACGTATCCGAGATTTATTTATCTTTGTGACTGACGTCATGGGCATAAAATATTTTTAGTACATCATTGTTATATTATACCTGTGTTCATAATGTTTGCGAGTACATTCAAAGTACTCACTGGCTTGTCCCTGGCTATTGTCTTGGCCAGATTTTCTTGCACGGAGAGGAGCGACGCGATGCCAGCCCCGGAACCCACTCAATGGGGATAGCAGCCTCGCGAAGATAGGAATTAACCTGGTCAGCTGTTCCCGTGGGAAATGGAGTCCCATAGACACTGATGTTTCACAACCCGCTTCCGCCATCAACCACTAGAAACCATTTGTTGTACTCACTGGCCAGAATGGTCTTGTACTACATATTTTGTATTTTGCTTGGAATTTCTGTATCAAGTTGGAGCCTCATCAGCTAACAGTAATCCTGGGGCTGATGAGCACGACGGTCTTTTCTGGAAATTTATTACCCGGAAAACCGGTCGTGACAGTTTGGTACACCCAAAGCACTCCTACGGTATCCGGGAGTTACACGATCTCATGGTCTAAGGAAAAGATACTTGACATTGGAAAAACTCTAGCAAACGAACTATACGATCTTGTGCTATGTTTAGGATTGGGTCTTGTCCATCACATCATTCTCCTAATGATGTGATCTCGTTATCAATGACATCCAATGTCCGTAGTCAGGAAACCATGACTATCTGTTGATCAACGAGCTAGTTAACTAGA
Organism: Triticum aestivum; assembly: GCF_018294505.1. Taxonomy (NCBI): domain Eukaryota; kingdom Viridiplantae; phylum Streptophyta; class Magnoliopsida; order Poales; family Poaceae; genus Triticum; species Triticum aestivum. The sequence continues at coordinate 634,124,470 of NC_057797.1, read as the reverse complement.
GGCTTACTAGGGACATGTTGGTGTCTAAGTATTCACACATGTATTACGATTTCCGGATAACACAATTATAGCATGAATAAAAGACAATTATCATGAACAAGGAAATATAATAATAATCCTTTTATTATTGCCTCTAGGGCATATTTCCAACATGAATGATCCAAAATTTTGGTGGAGGTGCCTTTTTATATGTAGAGGGAGCTAGGAGGCTCCAAATTGAGCACGGTCTGCGGCCACGTGATCGTGATCGAACGACCGAGATGATGGAGGGGGTTTATGTGGGTTTTGGGCCACTTTGGAGAGATGTTGGGCTGCAACACACAAGAGGACTTCTCGGTCCCTCGGTTAACTGTTGGAGTATCAAACGAAGTCCAAATGGCATGAAACTTGACATGCGGTCTACTGGTAGTAAACCAAGGTCGCTTGGCAAGTCTCGGTCCAATCCGAGAACATTAAACACACGCACACGAAAAGAGGTAGAAAGGGACACCGGAGGACATACGAGCGCCGGAATGCAAAACGGACAACGGGGAAAATGCTCGGATGCATGAGACGAACACGTATGCAAATGCGATGCACATGATGACATGATATGAGATGCATAACAAAGACAAAACAACATGAAGACAGAAACCCGACAATGAGGAAATATCATAACTTAGTGCCGGAAATGGCAAGAGTTGGAATACAAATATGGCAAGTTACATATGGGTGTTACATGTTCAAGGGCGTCGAGGTCCCCCCTCCCCTTACCGAGGACCGCGGGCTAAGCACGACACGCCCTGCGAATCCGGTAAGTTCTGTACACCTCGTAGGGTATTTATTTTCCATAGTTTAACCATGTGCTGGGTCTGAGCTCCCATGCCTTTGACAGTACTGGGTGGAGACATCGGAGCAGATTGACTATCCGGCCCCTCTGCCCGAAGACCCTGCAGACGCTCTCCTGATGGAGATGTGGACTCCGGGTCCTTATGAGGTGCCAAAAAAGAAGATCAAGAAGAAGGCCACGGGAACCCGAAAGAGTTCCCGGTGCCAGGTGGTATCGGACTCATCGTCCGATAACTCCGAGACGCACTCCTCCCGTGAAAACGAGGAGGAGGAAGATGACGGTTCTCCCCCTCTAGCCGGGGGAGACAGGAAAAGGAAGGCCGCCCCAACCGGGGAGGCCGGAGGGTCCAAGAAGGGAAGGACTCTCCTTCCGGACTATTCCACCACCGCCGCCGACAGCGAAGACGAGTGGTTACTCAGGGCCAAGCCCCTGGCGAAGTCGTAAGTATTCGGATACCAGAGTAACTCATAGAATACTTTTATTGCACTGCTCCTCCTAACGTCAAATATGATCATGTAGTCCGCCCCGAGCCCACATCGACTTATCCTCGTTGGACGGTTCCTTGGACTCGTCGGATATGAATAGCGAGTCACTTCCAACCGCCTCCTCTCCTCGCCCTACGGACAATGTTGAGGTATTGTCTCAAGGGGCACCGAACCGAGGGGAGGTAGTCCTGGAGGCGCCTCAAGGCGACCTTCCGGACTCCAGGCGCAAAGGGAGCAAGACTCCCAAGGGCTCCAAGTTCGGCCCTCAGCCGAACACTGCGCCGGAACCTCCAGTGTTTCCGGACTCCGGCAGGCGGCCCCCTGCCAAGAGAGGCAAGCCGCCCGTGCCGGTGACCTCTGTCTATCCAGAGGCACCGGACAACCTGCTGGGAGCACTTCGTGGCGCTTCCATCGACGAAGAGGACCGCACTATTATGAGTGCGGTGATCAAGAAGGTTCAGTCCGCAAAGAGCGGACTGACTGAAGCCTGTGCCAGCCTTCTAACAGGCTTTGAGGTAAGTATTTAAAATATAGGAAAATATTACCACATAGACAGTAGCCCCTGATGCTCTGTTTGGTGTTCACAAAGAAAAGCCAAATAAAGGATCAAATAATATCTGCAGGAGTCTAATACAAGTATGTCCATATGCGTATGCAGGCTTCGCTGCTGACCTTTAACGCACTGACTGTGGAGGTCGCCGCACTGAAGTAGAACCTCGAGCGGTCCGAGAAAGAACTCGGCCTTGCCAAGAGGCAGCTCGAGGAGAACAAAGGTAAGTAATACCTTGTCTATATAAAGATGTGGTTGCAAAATGATAGGATCATCATGGATGTGCCAGGGGCCACGACCGAAGTGGCGACCCTGAAGAGAGCGTTATCCGAGGCCGAAAACAAAGCGGCCGAGGAGCGCACCGAGCGGGAGAAACAAGAGGCATGGGTGGGCGAGGTGCAGCAAGAGCTCCAGGCTCTCGTGAAGAAGCACGAGACTTTGGAGCTTGACTTGAGGACGTGAGAGTCTGAGCTTGCTGTGGCCCTCGAGAGCACAAAGCATGCCAAGGCTGAAGCCCAAAAGGCCCTCCAGGAAATTGAGGCGATGAGGAAGATAGCGGCAGGTAAGGCATTCAATATGCAAAACAAGCATGTGAAAGTAAATTACTTGTTACTTACCCGAGTCCGGAGCTCTCCAGGAGCATTCACAGATTTGCCCCGCAGCATGTCGGATGCCGCAAAGTACTACTAGGCCGAAGAGGGAAGCTCGACGGAGAAGTTGCTCTGGTCTCAGTATACTAGGACCGAACACCCGACGCCTGTGAGCGACCAGCTGAAGCAACTGTTCGAGCTGCACAAGGCGGCCGAACAGGCCATGAGGGGCCTTATAGTCCCGATGTGGCCTGGCGACTCCCTTCCCGTCAGCTACTCCGGCCTAGTGAGGCGGCTTGTGGATGCCTGCCCATGGCTGGAAGTCATAAAGTGGTCTGTCTGCATCGAAGGTGCACGCCGGGCTTTTGCCCGTGCGAAGGTGCACTGGGCCAAGATGGATGCCGAGAAGCTGGTGAAGGAGGGGTCGCCGCAGGGCAAGGAGCATCGCCACCCTGAAATGTATTATGAGGGTGTCCTGAAGGGTTCCCGTCCTGTGGCGGACGAGTGTCCGAAGGATGTAATTTTTTAATGAACTTCCTCATGTGATCATATATTATGAAAACTTCTTCATGTGCGCTATGCAACGCTTGTTTGAATTTAAAATATTACCTTCTGTGCGGCTGTTTATCAAATCTGAGAGATGGCCAGTCGTCGGCTTCTACCCCCATGCCACGAGTGCTGGGGTGTTTGGGATAAATCTGAGCACTCTTTTTCCCATTTGTTGGGTCCTTCGAGGGAGGTGCTCAGCACAACGAACAAGGCAATCGGACTATAATGCTTTATCACTCTCACTTAGCCATAGAAGTCTACAATTTTAAATTTTGGCAAAGCCCCTAATATTAGGAAGGACGAATTTGGGGCGCTATACACGCCTAAGCCGGACAAAGCCGACTCCTCGCCCTAAGCGGCATAAGTCTTTAGGGACTCGAGACCTCTCGAACAGCGACCAGCTCTCGCCTTATCATGACAGTCAGTTTTAGCTTTCTCTACTGAGGTGCTTGCCTAGATGAACCGGGGCACAATCGCAGTAGTTCTCCCAGTGCTACCTTAGCCGATATAGCGGAACGTAAGGTACCAAAACATGGGAGCCGGGCAAACCCAACTATTGACCCAAGACATGATTTGGAGCTGATGCATATAATGCTATAAGTTCGGGGTGCCGCACTGTCGAAAGTGTTCGGACTTCTCACATCGTATTATGGGGTACGCTTAAGCCCCTGGCGTATTGGCCGTACAAGAGTGTACGGCTGCTGAATGTCATGAATGAACATATATATATATAATAATAGAGAATGCGGTAATAGTCTAGTGCTATGCATTTTTTATTCAAAAAGGTGCATCGAAGCAGAATGATACAAGTAGTGTGATAAGCAAAAAGTAGGACTATTTGACATGTCCCCTCCAAGGGCAAGCTAAGGAATGGTATTTAAAGCAGGTATTTCACTCGTTATCAGAGACCACCTAGGAGTTCCATGGTGCGATGTAGCTTTCTTCCTCCTTGGTTGTTGTATTGTGTGTCCGGCAATCATACTGTCGGACGGGGTTTCCAGAGAGTAAAGTCCTGAAAGAGAGAAAAAATAACAAAGTGGGAAGCCCCTAGTGCGGTTGAGCCGCGTTTTGGGGAGTGTCGTAGTCGTGCCCCCCCACCTATGCCCATGGTATTTTCAATGCGTAATTATGTACGGGTGTCACGGATTTTGCCTTTGGCTGGGACTGGGGTGGGGGCCGCATTGCTATGCGAACTCGGAACGTGTCAGGCGGTCTTGTTGCAGATTACTCCGGGCGCACATGACGGTGTCCGGGTGTTTAATCACCGAACTGGTGGATTGCCTGAAGAGGCTGCTTTGTGATTTTGCTGTGAGGGCCGCAGTGTGCTCCTCTGTGTGGAGAGAGCGCTCTGTGTTTCCATTGACTGTGATGACCCCCCGAGGTCCTGGCATCTTGAGCTTGAGGTATGCATATTGCGATACCGCATGGAATCTCGCAAATGCGGTTCGCCCGAGCAGTGCATGATAGCTACTGCGGAACGGGACTAAATCGAAGATTAACTCCTCTCTTTGGAAGTTATCCAGGGATTCGAAGACCACTTCCAGTGTGACTGAGACTATGCAATGGGCCTCTACACCTGGTATGACGCCTTTGAAGGTCGTTTTTGTGGGTTTGATCCTTGAGGGGTCTATACCCATTTCGCGCACTATATCCTGATAAAGCAGGTTCAGGCTGCCGCCACCGTCCATAAGGACTCGAGTGAGGTGAAATCCATCGATGATTGGGTCTAGGACCAATGCAGCAAATCTGCCATGACAGATACTAGTGGGGTGGTCCCTGCGATCGAAGGTGATCGGACAGGAGGACCATGGGTTGAACTTTGGGGTGACTGGCTCCAACGCATATACGTCCCTTAGCGCACGCTTCCACTCCCTCTTGGGGATGTGGGTTGCATATATCATGTTCACCGTCCGCACTTGTGGGGGGAACCTCTTCTGTCCTCCGGTGGTCGGCGGCTGGGGCTCCTCCTCGTCATCGCTATGTAGCCCCTTATGTTTGTTTTCGGCATTTAACTTGCCGACCTGCTTGAACACCCAACATTCCCTGTTGGTGTGGTTGGCTGGCTTGTCGGCGGTGCCATGTATTTGACACGAGCGATCGAGTATACGTCCAAACTGCACGGGCCCGGAGTGCTTCTTTTGAATGGCTTTTACCGCTGACCAGGTTTAGAGCCTCTGAATCCGGCATTGACTGTCGTATCCCCGGTATTGTTGATGTTGATGTGGCGCTTGTGTTTGTTGCGACGTGACCTGCCATTTCTATCCTTGGTATCCGAAGTAACATGGTTTCTTGATATGTTATTGCTTCGAGCCAGCCAGCTATGCTCTCCCGCGCAAAAGCGGGTCATGAGTGTCGTGAGGGATGCCATAGATTTCGGCTTTTCCTAGCCAAGGTGTCGGGCGAGCCAGTCGTCGCGGATGTTGTGCTTAAAAGCTGCTAGGGCCTCTGCATCCGGACAGTCGACGATTTGATTTTTCTTTGTCAGGAACCGTGTCCATAATTGCCTGTCCGATTCCTCTGGCTACTGAATTATGTGGCTCAAGTCATCGGCATCTGGTGGTCGCACATAAGTGCCATGGAAGTTGACGAGGAATGCGGCTTCCAGATCTTCCCAACAGCCAATGGATTCCGCTGGCAGGCTGTTGAGCCAATGCCGAGATGGTCCTTTGAGTTTGAGTGGGAGGTATTTGATGGCGTGTAGATCGTCAACGCGGGCCATGTGGATGTGTAGGAGGAAGTCCTCGATCCATACCGCAGGATCTGTTGTACCGTTGTATGATTCAATATTTACGGGTTTGAAACCCTCTGGGATTTGGTGATCCATTACTTCGTCTGTGAAGCATAGGGGGTGTGCGGCACCTCTGTACTGGGCTATATCGCGACGCGGCTCAAATGAGTCTTGTCTGCTGTGTTCGGCCCAGCCAAATTTACTTTTACTGTATCTGGCATGACGGTTATCGTCTCGCATAGTGGCGCGCCCTCGTGATACATAGATCGATCTTGCGTGTTTTGCTTTGTCCTCCAAAACGTCTCGCAGGTCAAGCATGTTTCCCCATGTGTTGACATTTTTATTTGAGTGGCATCGGGGTGCGGGCTGAGCTTTTGGCTGAAATGCCTCTCTGTCGCGGCCACGAGGTGGCCGATCTGCCGCGTCATACGCTGGAGATGTAGGTTTTAATGCTTCCTCCTCCAGTCGGGGTAGCAACCTGCGCTTTGGGTAACTCTTGGAGGGGCATTCGAGTTCATATTCCTCGGCCGCAAGGACTTCAGTCCATCTATCAGCTAGCAAATCTTGATCAGCTTGAAGCTGTTGTTGCTTTTTCTTAAGGCTATTTGTCGTGGCTATAAGCTGCTCGACGGGATCCTCAGGCACTACAAATTCGTCATCATCGAGGCTTGCCTCGTCTTCGGAGGGAGGCATGTAATTATCATCCTCCGCCTCTCCATCTGCCGCTCTCTTGGGAGGGCTGGCTTCTCCATCCTCCTGCTCTAAATCTTACTAGAGGGGATTGTCGTCATCTTCGGCACTGTCTGGAGTGCAATTATCTCTTGTGCTGGTATCACCGCTTTTGCCTTGGCAAGACTTAGAGCGGCACCGCTGACGTCGGTGCTTGGGTTGCTTCTTGGAGGGGTCATCCTCCGTTGTCCCGTCGCCATTGCCTTCTTTGGGTGTGTCCACCATATATATATATCATATGATGAGGTTGCTGTCCAGTGCCCTGTGGGCAGTGGTTCTTGTTCATCTCCTGCATCGTCGTCCATACCGTTGATGTCTTCGGAGTCGAAGTCAAGCATGTCGGTCAAATTGTCGATAGTGGCTACTAAGTGGGTGGTGGGTGGGCAGCGAATTTCTTCGTCATCCGCATCCCAATCCTTCCAGACATAGTTCGGCCAGGACTCTCCTGACAAGGAGAGAGACCTTAATGAGTTCAGTATGTCGCCGAAGGGCGAGTGCTGAAAGATATCCGCAGAGGTGAACTCCATGATCGGCGCCCAATTGGATTCGATAGGCACGAGCACAGGCGGTTCGGAGTCCGTGGCCGGGGAAGAATCCGGCAGTTTGGCGTCACGGCTCTCGTGAAGGGTAAGGTCGATACTCGGCTCAATCGCCGCTGAGAATGCGGCCTCCGTGGCGGGGTCTATCCACCCGTCAATGGATGGCGCAATTGGTTCCGAATTGAGGGTCGGAGCGGTTGCCGGTGCGGTCTCCTAAACACTGTCCGATGGTAGAGCTAAATCATGCTCATCGTGACCGTGCGGCGCACTCAGCAAGGGCTTGAATCCGTCGAAGATCAAGTCTCCGCGGATGTCGGCTGTGTAGTTTAAGCTTCCAAACCTGACCTAGTGGCCAGGGGCGTAACTCTCGATCTGCTCCAGATGGCCAAGCGAGTTGGCCCGCAGTGCGAAGCCGCCGAATATGAAGATCTGTCCGGGGAGAAAAGTCTCACCCTGGACTGCATTGCTATCGATGATCGAAGGATCCATCAAGCCCGATGATAATAACACAGAGGAACTCTCAATGAAATCACAAATGTCAATGTCAAAACCGGCGGATCTTGGGTAGGGGGTCCCGAACTGTGCGTCTAGGCGGATGGTAATAGGAGGCGGGGGACGCGATGTTTACCCAGGTTCGGGCCCTCTTGATGGAGGTAATACCCTACATCCTACTTGATTGTTCTTGATAATATGAGTAGTACAAGAGTTGATCTACCACGATATCGAAGAGGCTAAACCTAGAAGCTAGCCTATGGTATGATTGTTGTTGTTGGTCCTACAGACTAAACCCTCTGGTTTATATAGACACCGGAGGGGGCTAGGGTTACATAGAGTCAGTTACAAGGAAAGAGATCTATACATATCTGTATTGACAAGCTTGCCTTCCACGCCAAGGAGAGTCCCCTCCAGACACGGGACGAAGTCTTCAATCTTGTATCTTCATAGTCCAACAGTCCGGCCAAAGGATATAATCCGGCTGTCCAAAAGAGGTTACTTCTCTCTATATATGTTCATGATCATGATGTTGTATAATTAATGGTTCCTTCATTTGATTACTAGCTACCATTGAGTTCTCTCTATATGTAGTAGCTACCGTCGACCAAGCACGGAGAAAGAGAGGTCACTTCTCTCTATATGTGGTAGCTATAACTAACACAATATGAAACACCTAAACCCTCCAAAACCCCTAAACTCTCCAAAACCCCTAAACCCCCCATTAAAAAAACCAATGCCTTTTAGTCCCGGCCGGTGTTACCAACCGGGACTAAAGGTCCTCCTCCCTGGGTGCCCCACAACGGCCACGTGGAGCTCCTTTAGTCCCAGTTCGTAAGAAAACCGGGACTAAAGGTTTTGGGCATTAGTCCCGACAGTTTTCTCCCGGATCCAGAACCAGGACTAAAGGCCTTCTGGAACCGGGACTACTACCTGATAACCCACAAGTATAGGGGATCGCAACAGTTTTCGAGAGTAGACTATTCAACCCAAATTTATTGATTCGGCACAAGGGGAGCCAAAGAATATTCTCAAGTATTAGCAGCTGAGTTGTCAATTCAACCACACCTGGAAACTTAATATCTTCAACAAAGTGTTTAGTAGCAAAGTAATATGATAGTAGTGGTAATGGTAGCAAAAGTAATATTCTTGGGTTTTGTAGTGATTATAAAGTAGCAACGGAAAAGTAAATAAGCGAAGAACAATATATGAAATGCTCGTAGGCATTGGATCGGTGATGGATAATTATGTCGGATGCGATCGATCATGCAACAGTTATAACATAGGGTGACACAAAACTAGCTCCAGTTCATCAATGTAATGTAGGCATGTATTCTGAATATAGTCATACGTGCTTATGGAAAAGAACTTGCATGACATCTTTTGTCATACCCTCCTGTGGCACCGGGGTCCTATTGGAAACTAAGGGATATTAAGGCCTCCTTTAATAGAGTACCGAACCAAAGCATTAACACATAGTGAATACATGAACTCCTCAAACTATGCTCGTCACCGGTAATGGTCCCGATTATTGTCACTTCGGGGTTAACGGATCATAACACATAATAGGTGACTATAGACTTGCAAGATAGGATCAAGAACTCACATATATTCATGAAAACATAATAGGTTCAGATCTGAAATCATGGCACTCGGGCCCTAGTGACAAGCATTAAGCATAGCAAAGTCATAGCAACATCAATCTCAGAACATAGTGGATACTAGGGATCAAACCCTAACAAAACTAACTCGATTACATGATAAATCTCATCCAACCCATCACCGTCCAACAAGCCTATGATAGAATTACTCGCGCACGGCGGTGAGCATCATGAAATTGGTGATGGAGGAAGGTTGATGATGACGATGGCGACGGATTCCCCTCTTCGGAACCCCGAAAGGACTCCAGATCAGCCCTCCCGAAAGAGTTTAGGGCTTGGCGGCGGCTCCGTATCGTAAAACGCAATGAATCCTTTTCTCTGATTTTTTTTCTCCCCGAACATGAATATATGGAGTTGGAGTTGAGGTCGATGGAGCATCAGGGGGGCCACGAGGCAGGGGGAGCGCCCAGGGGGGTAGGCACGCCCCCACCCTCGTGGACAGGGTGTGGGCCACCTGGCGTGGATTCTTCTTCCAGTATTTTTTATATATTCCAAAAATAATCTCCGTTGATTTTCATGTCATTCCGAGAACTTTTATTTCTGCACAAAAATAACACCATGGCAATTCTGCTGAAAACAGCGTCAGTCCGGGTTAGTTCCATTCAAATCATGCAAGTTAGAGTCCAAAACAAGGGCAAAAGTGTTTGGAATAGTAGATACGACGGAGATGTATCAACTCCCCCAAGCTTAAACCTTTGCTTGTCCTTAAGAAATTCAGTTGATAAACTGATAGTGATAAAGAAAAACTTTTACAAACTCTATTTGCTCTTATTGTTGTAAATATGTAAAGCCAACACTCAAGTTTTCAGCAAAGATTATGAGCTAACCATATTCACAATAACATTTAGGTCTCATGTTTACTCATATCAATGGCATAATCAGCTAGCGAGCAATGATAACAAATCTCGGATGACAACACTTTCTCAAAATAATCATGATATGATATAACAAGAAGGTATCTCACTAGCCCTTTCTGAGACCGCAGAACATAAATGCAGAGCACCTTTAAGGATCAAGGATTGACTAGACATTGTAATTCATGGTAAAAGAGATCAAGTCACAGTCATACTCAATGTAAACTAACAGTAATGGATGCAAATGACAGCGGTGTTCTCCAACTGGTGCTTTTTAATAAGAGGATGATGACTCAACATAAAAGTAAATGGATAGGCCCTTCGCAGAGTGAAGCAGGGATTTGTAGAGGTGCCAGAGCTCGGTTTTGAAATAGATATGAATAACATTTTGAGCGGTATACTTTCATTGTCAACATAACAACCGAGAGATCTCGACATCCTCCATGCTACACACATTATAGGCGGTTCCCAAGCAGAATGGTAAAGTTCATACTCCCCCACCACCAACAAGCATCAATCCATGGCTTGCCCTAAACAACGGGTGCCTCCAACTAACAACAATCCTGGGGGAGTTTTGTTTGCAATTATTTTGATTTGATTTGAGCATGGGACTGGGCATCCCGGTGACCATCCATTTTCTCGTGAATGAGGAGCGGAGTCCACTCCTCTTGAGAATAACCCGCCTAGCATGGAGGATACAGACAGCCCTAGTTGATACATGAGCTATTCGAGCATACAAAACAAAATGTTTATTTGAATGTTTAGAGTTTGGCACATACAAATTTACTTGGGACGGCATGTAGATACCGTATATAGGTAGGTATGATGGACTCATATGGAATAACTTTGGGGTTTATGGAATTGGATGCACAAGCAGTATTCCCGCTTAGTACAAGTGAAGGCTAGAAAAAGACTGGGAAGCAACCAACTAGAGAGCGACAATAGTCATAAACATGCATTAAAATTAATCGACACCTAATGCAAGCATGAGTAGGATATAATGGACCATGAACATAAATATCGTAGAGGCTATGTTGATTTTGTTTCAACTACATGCGTGAACATGCGCCAAGTCAAGCCACTCGAATCGTTCAAAGGAGGATACCACCCTATCATACCACATCACAACCATTTAATAGCAAGTTGGCATGCAAGGTAAACCATTATAAACTCCTAACTAATTAAGCATGGCATAAGCAACTACAATCTCTAATTGTCATTGCAAATATGTTTCTTTCATAATAGGCTAAATCAGGAACGATGAACTAATCATGTTTACAAAAACAAGAGAGGTCGAGGTCATACCAGCTTTCCTCATCTCGATAAGTTCATCATATAATCATCATTATTGCCTTTCACTTGCATGACCGAACGGTGTGGATAATAATAATAGTACACGTGCGTTGTACTAAGATGGAATCTGCAAGCATTCAATTCAAGAGAGAAGACAAGGTAATATGGGCTCTTTGTTAGATCAACAATAATGCATGTGAGAGCCACTCAACACTTTAATCATGGTATTCTCATCTCGGCCCCCAAAGGAAAGAAAAGAAACAAAACTATTTACACGGGAAAGCTCCCAACAAGCAAAAGAAGAACAAGAAATCTTTTTGGGTTTTCTTTTTAATTACTACTACAGGCATGGAAAGTAAACTAACTAAAATCTACAACTAATTTTTTTGTTTTTTCTTAAGGTTTTTCAAACACACACGAAGAAAGCTTAAAAAGGAAATAAACTAGCATGGATGATACAATGAAAAAGTATGAGCACCGACAATTGGGATGAGTGTGTGAACATGAATGTAATGTCGGTGAGAGATACATACTCCCCCAAGCTTAGGCTTTTGGCCTAAGTTGGTGTATGCCCATGGATCAAAGTGGGCCTCTCTGGTGTAAGGAGGATTTTCCTCTGGGTGCCACTGGTTGGCGATATCCTCCGGATCCCACTGGTAAACTGACTGTCGATAAGGGTCCAGGGGTGGTTCCGGCGCAGGCTATGGAGCTGGTGTCACGCTCCAGTATGCATAAACGTCCTCCGTCAAAACAAGGTACTTGCTTGAAAATATGTTAAACAAAGAGGGAACAGGCAAGGTAATAGTCTCAAAGTTATTCTTACCAAAAATCAGTCTATAGTTAAGCATCTTTTTCTTATTCTTAACAATAAAATCATGCGCTATCATGCTCTTATAATCTAGAAAAATATTAGGTAGCAACGTTTCCCTTTTCTCATAATGCCTAATAGGTATGTTAAAGTGTGCAGCAAGGCGCGAGGCAAAGATGCCTCCGAGGACGGGGCCCTTTGTACGGTTCAGATTTAACCATCTATAAACAATAGCGCCTAAGATGAAAGTAGTATCATTAAACAAGGCATGGCGCAAAATAGCAATATTAGGAGCACTAAGATTCCCACAGTTCCCGCGACCAATTAAGCATCTACTAGCAAATATTGCGAAGTAACGTAAAACGGGAAAATGTATGCTACTGATTCTCGCATCGAAAACTTTCCTCGTTTCCCCTATAGCAATCACATCAATAAATCCCTCCACATCATTACGATGTGGTTCCTCTATGCTGCCCTCAAAGGTTATCAAACAGACCCGGCAAAAATCATAAAGTGAATCTCCTTATGCACATCATATAAATAAAATTCCACCGAACGTGGTGATCTCCTAGCATGGAAATGAAAATTTTGCACAAAGATATTGGAGAGTAAGAGATACTGTTCACGCTGGTCGTGGAGGAAGGTGGTAAGGCCTGCATTCTCACTCAAATGATAAAAATTTTCATGAATCTCGGCCTTTGTCAAGAACTCATCACAAGGCCATTCACATGGCTGAACCTCCGCAGTACGAGGGATATTATACTTAGGCTTCTTGTTCTCTTCAGCTTGCTTATCCTTCGAGCTTCGTCTCGATGAGCCCCTAAAATATCTCTTCATCTTTTTCTGAAAATTTCTGAAAATTTTAGTAACTTAAAATAAAAGTGAACCAAACTCAACAAAATTGATAGCAACTACTCCTACAAGTGCCTAGAGGCTATATCATGCATTAAAAGTACTTTTGACCATATAAATTTGACATGCAAGCTCAAGAACAAGTTCACCTAAGCAACAAAAATTCGCAATGAATAAAGCACTAGAACAAAAACTAATTGGACCATAGGAGGAGTCACATACCAAAGAACAATCCCCCAAAGCAGTTTTGTGAATGGAGCTTTGAGCAAGGAGATCGAAAATGGCAGCAAGATGAGCAAGAACTCGGGTTTGAGCTGGTTGGTGATTTTTTGGGAGGAAGAAGGAGTGTGTGGTGGCTGGAATAAGTGGAGGGGACCCATGTAGGGGTCCACGAGGCAGGGGCACGCCTAGGGGGTCGGCGCGCCCTCCACCCTCGTGGACACATGGCTGCTCCCCCTGCCGTGTTTCCAGTGCCAGATATTCTCAAATATTCTAGAAAAATAATATTTAAATTTCAGGGCATTTGGAGAACTTTTATTTTTAGGGTATTTTTTATTGCTTGGATAATTAAGAAAATAGACAGAAAAATACTACTTTTGCTTTATTTAATATAAATATCAGAAAGTAAAAAGTGGGTATAGAGAGTTGTGATTTCTAAATTCATCCATCTCATGCTCATCAAAAGGAATCCACTAACAAGGTTGATCAGGTCTTGTTAACAAACTCATTTTGAATAACATGAAACCGAAGAATTTTTGAATAACACTAGGTTACCTCAACGGGGATATGCATGTCCCCAACAATAAGAATATCATATTTCTTCTTGACAGTAGGAAGAGGAAATTCAAAACCACCAATAGTGATTGTTGAAATTTTTCCAATAGAATTGATACTGTGGACTTGAGGTTGTTTCCTCAGAAAGTGTACCGTATGCTCATTACCATTAACATGAAAAGTGACATTGCCTTTGGTGCCATCAATAACAGCCCATGCAGTATTCAAAAAGGGTCTTCCAAGAATAATAGACATACTATCATCCTCAGGAATATCAAGAATAACAAAGTCCGTTAAAATGGTAACGTTTGCAACCATAGGAGGCACATCCTCACAAATACCGACAAGTATACCAGTTGATTTATCAACCATTTGCAAAGATATTTCAGTAGGTTTCAACTTATTCAAATCAAGTCTACGATATAAAGAGAGAGTCATAACACTAACACCGGCTCCAAGATTGTAACACGCCAAAAATTTAACCATGATTTATTAATTAAAAATTTGCCTTCGTAAAATAAATTTTTATTTTTCTGGATTTTCTTTTAACTCAGAACCACTCTTTTCTCCTGAATTGTGGAGTTTTCACGCCAAGTGAAAATCTTTAAAAAATATTGTTGGACTTGTATATCTTTCCAAGACCATTTCTTTTAATCAATGGAATTATTTCTACAATTACTTTTCCTAAGCTTTATTCCTTTAAAAATGGTTTTTCATAAGTTTTAGAGTTCCATTTGCACTACAACCCTTTCAAATACTCCCTTAAAACCCCCACCAAAATTTGGAGATGTTATGTGATGTTCCCACATCACTTTTATGCAAAAATCTCTTTTACTCATTTGGAAATTTTGAGCCCTACCCCAAGTTTTCAAATCTGGTCCAGTTTGTAATTTGCACTACAACCTATTTAAATATTTCTTTAAAAATTCCACCAAAGTTGGGAGATGTTAGTAGGAGTATATAATTCAACTTTATGCAAAAACCATTGGTGTTCTTTGAAAAATTTGAGCAAATCATCCTCTTTTGCTCTCTGGTCCAGTTTGGTATTTTCTACTGCAACCCTATTTTGTTTTGCTCTAGTGCCCATGAGATTTTTCCTGCTTATAGACCACCCTACCAAACCCTTAAGTCCAGGAGATTGGACCCATTGGAGTATTTTTGGTCCATGCAATAATGCCCTTACTTTCTGTCCAGATTTGGTTTTCTCAAAAACTTGCACTAGGGAGTTTTTGTTTTTGTCAAACTAACCTTGCCACCATCTTTATCATCTAAAGAGACTATGATCTGGAGTTTTTGGCCACCCCAAGAGATGCCTAGATGACCATAGCATTCTGTCGAACACCTTTAGTTCATGAACAGAATTGGCATGAAACCTAGTTTGCATTTTGAACCTGCTTGCTTTGCCTAAACAGCATGTATCATGGCTCTAACTTAGTCTATAGCACCACCCTGCTAAACCCCATGTGGATTAGAGCCCCCTGGCAGGCATTGGCATTTTGCCGACCACATTGCGTGCGTGCTCTGGGCGCGGCCAGAGCGCGCATTTTGCACGTGCGTGCGCCCGAGTCGCCGCGTCCCGCTGCCACCTCCCCGCGCCCGTTCTGATCCGTGACCGCTCATAGCCATCGCGCCCGACCCCTCCCTCATCGCGGAGCCGCCTTCGCCACCTCCTGACACCCCACAACGCCACCACCGCAAGCCGCCACCGCCGCTCCGCCAGCCTCTGCCATGGACGACGCCGCCCGAGCCACAGTCGTGCGCCAGCTCGCCCGTGAACAGCTCGAGCTCATCCAGTCGCTCCTCCAAGCCACCCCCTGCATTGCCACGTCATCTACGGCCACAGTAGCAGCTCACCATCGATCTTATCCCCGGCCGCCGCGGAACCGACCTCAACCACCTATAAAAGGATCCCCCGAGCTCATCCAGACCTTCACGCGACCTCAGGCCATCCCTCTAGAGCCCCCACAGCCAGCAATCGACGGGGGGAGGCCTTCTTCCCCATCTCCGGCTAGTTCGGCCGCCGCCACGCTCCGGTGTCATGCATCGCGAGCAGAGCCTCCCCACTCCATCCAGTGCCACCATCCGACTCCCCTCGACCGTGCGGAGCCGCCCAACCTCTCAGCTTCGATTAGGAGCCACCGTAGCTTGAGCCCCCAAATCCTCCCGAAGCCTCCATCCACCGCAGAGCTCTCCGCCGGTGACCCCCTTTGTTCCCGTGACCCTCTCGACCACCAGGAGGACCTCCGTGGACCAGTGGATCCATCCCTGCCCTCGGAATCCCGTGAGGAGCCGCCGTTCATCGACGAAGATCGCCGGAGCTCCGTCTCCGCTCGGACAGAGGAGGTAGGAGGCACGGGCGACTGGTCAAACCTGACTAGTGGGCCTGATGGACCCACTGTCAGTGACCCAGCCCAGCCGAAGCGTGTTTTAAGTGGAAGCGTATTCCACCAAATACGCCTTCGCTAGAGGAAAACGTAAGTGCCGCCGAACCGTTTTCTTTTTCCGATTTTTATTTAAAACAGATTTTTGACTAAACTTTGATTGGCTATAACTTTTTAAATATAAGTCCAATTGATTTGATTCTTTTTCTGTTGTTTCTCAAATTTTGTCTAGTTTATTTTCATATTTATTTGAAAATTTTCCAAACAACTTTTTTGTACTGTTTTGAAACTATGTGTTAATTTGAATTTTCTTAAATAGGATTTTTGGAGAGAGAAGGCAACTTTCAAAAGTGCACCCCACTTGCATACTCTTGAAGGCAAGCATTCTGAACCCTGGCATAATATTGTTGTGTGTTGTTTGATGCGGTTACAACACCACCTTGACTCGGAGTATTCGTTATTTTATGTGATGATATGATCATACTCATGAGTGCATATTGATGATTCCGTGCTGTTGGAATTTGATATGTTTGTGATAGTAATCACCCTCGTATGCCTTTCATGCCTACCGGAAGGAATCCGGGAAAGCCTCTGTCTTGGGTAGACACGAGCTTGTCTCTAGTTCTTCGTCGAGACGGTTGTGTCCGGTAAGGCATGGTGAGGTATGATGAGTGGTGATTCTGTCTGATTGGTGTGAAATATATTTCTTATGCTTAATCATGCAGGAAATGCTTTAACCTCCTGAGTCGACCATAGATCGAGTCTTGTTCCAGTAACCCCCATACTTGTTTCGTACTACCACTTGTCCCTGCCATAGGTAGGGTACGGTTCAGTAAGTTGTCAACCCCTTCCTAGCACACACCGTACAGAGAGGCCATGGTGGAAGATACCGGCTGCATCCGGTAGGCATGCCACCTGGTCCGGGGGCATGGGTGTTTCCGGTTGGAGCCGAGGGGGTAGCTCCCCTAGTTTGCGCGTGTTATAAATTTTGTGATCCCATGCTAGTCGAGGTTGTAGCCTCCCCACTTAGAGTTTCGCTTAACGGGTGTCGTGGGTGATTCCAGACACCAGTAAGTTAGGCTGGTGTGTGCGGTCAGGTGTGTTTTCAACTAAAAGACCGTAGACGGAATTAGTCCCGATGGACTAAAGGAATCCGTTACTCGTGGGTAAAGAGTACACCCTCTGCAGAGATTATATCCATTCGAATAGTCGTGTCCATGGTTAAGGACTATAGTCTTGGATGGGTCAAGGGTCGGTCTTAGGGTCGGTCTTCGGAGGAAAAACTGCTAAACCAGAACATGGATCATGACTTGTGACTTATGATGATTATGATTACTATTATTATGGACTAACCATTTACATTTTTTAAATTATTGAGTATCCCTGGGACGGTTCTACCTCCTGGATATTCACTGTGACTACTCTCATATAAGCCCTTTATGTGGTGTCGCGGAGACGCCCGACTGTGGCATGCTTGTTATTCATTTATTTTATAATCCCTTTATGTGGTGTCGCTAAGACGCCCGACTATGGCATGCTTGTTATTTACTTACTCTATAAGCCCTTTATGTGGTGCCGCACAGACGCCCGACTGTGGCACATTTGCTACTTATTTTCTTTATAAGCCCATTATGTGGTGTCACACAGACGCCCGACTGTGGCATGTTTGCTACTTATTTCCTTTATAAGCCCTTTATGTGTTGTCGCTCAGACGCCCGACTGAGGCATGCTTTATATTATTATCCTTTCGAGGCATCACTTCAGACACCCGATCGGTGCATTCTATTTCTACTCCCTTATTACATATTCATGTTGTATATGAATAACCTGCTTGCGTGCATCATGGATGTTTATTTTGTGACTGACGTGAGATCATAGAATATTTTAGAGCATGATTATCAATTGTTTAATTATACATGTGTTCATAATGTTTGCGAGTACATTCAAAGTACTCATTGGCTTGTCCCTGGCTATTGTCCTGGCCAGATTTCTTGCATGGAGAGGAGCGTTGCGATGAAAGCCCCGGAACCTACGCAATGGTGATAGCAGCCTCGCGAAGATAGGAGTTATCCAGGTCAGCTGTTCCTGTGGGAAATGGAGTCACATAGACGCTGATGTACGACGAACCGCTTCTGCCATCAACCTCTAGAAACCATTTGTTGTACTCATAGGCCATAATGGTATTGTACTACACATTTTGTATTTTGCTTGGAGTTTCTGTATCAAGTTGGTGTCTCATCAGCTAACAGTAATCCTGGGGCTGGTGAGCACAAGGGCCATTTTCTGGAAAATATAATATCCTAAAAACCCAGCCCTGACAACCTTCGTATCAGAGCCAAGCTGACCATTGGCTAATCCTATCTTGGCCAGGTCAATAAACCTAGGTAAATCAACCCACCAGACCTTAACCTAACCCCGGCCAAGCTTCTTGTGTAAGATAGCTACATAGTGACCCCGACACCTTTTGGCAGTCGGTGCCCAACCTATCAGCCTAGCCTGTCGATCACACGCCAGTGACCGACACCTAAATTTTCTCTTTCACAAGCGTGCGAAGGAAGACTCCATCCCCTTTTTTATAAAAGGGCACGCTAGCCTCAACCAAGCACAGCACAACCTCTACGCCAAAACCAAACTAAAATGCCTGGCCCAGTTGTGCACAATGAGACCACAACAACCAACCTTGGAGGTTTTGTGACCGTGCTAGCAAACCTCACCCGCCGTGCCTTTGCATTAGAAGAGCCCCCAGAATATGTTGTGTACCAAGGACCCATGAGCGGTGAGAGCCGTCAATTCTGGGCCGTTGTGCACGTCTATGGTAGGGGTCTATCGCAATTACGCCCCTACAGGTTTACCGGAAGGACAACTTCCTTTGAGCCACAAGCCATCCAATTAGCTGCTCGAGAGGCTATAGTTCAACTCCGACACTTGTCGCCCAGAGTTAACCATCGCTTGTTCTACTACTACCCCAGCCGTGACAGGTATGGTAGGCCACCCCAGGTTGCCAACGGAGATCACGAGACGGATCCTGCATTGTTGCATCTGGTGCACTATGTAAGTGCACTATGGGAACTGTTCGATCAAATCACCCTTGATCTGATCGCAGCTCGTGGAGAACTGGTTCACCGAGCCCCGGCAAGAGGAGGAGATGAGCCCGACGCCGACAACCAAGTCGTGCTGTTCGGACAACCAATCGAATCCTTGAGGTTTGCCCCAGCCATCGACCAAAATACTTTGGTGTCCCTAGAAGTGTTCCGTCGCCTTTTGGGAACACGCTCCAACGGGATCGTGGCCAACAACCCCCGCGATGGTCATCATCGCTACCCCGACCCTGTAGCTCCTCATCCCCATCCAGCTAACCCCGACGGTGAAACCCATGGAGAAGCCTCGGCGTCCATGAGGCATGCCCGCTTAGATATAAACGAGGTAGACTAAGTCACTCGAGTAGTACCGAGTCTTAATATGTCCACGCCCTGTAATTGTGTGATCTTGTATCTCCATAATTAAATAATGTCTGCTTATGCGCCCGTATTTTAAATAATAGTCATGCATCAGTATGTTGGCGTACGATTGCATTTTTAATTCCGGGCGTAGCTACCAAAAACCACCCCAGACGACACCCACAGTAATACATCACTTTTGTGAGATATGTATATCTGTGGCATTGACCCCGACCCCATAGAGCAGAACCGACAAACTAGTTGCCCCTCACCGTGATAAATGACCCAGCCCAGATGCTATATAAAAGGCCACCTCGTGACCTTACCAAGCATCCCTTTCCTCGTGCACAACTCTCACAACCATTTCTTTGCCATGCCGAGCCCTAGTATTTATCTGAGAACTCCATATGCAACCCCAGGTAGTTTTGTTAAAATATTGTGGGACTTTACCTGCAGTACAATGAGTTCTACCCATCCACCCCAGTACGAGTTGCTCAAATCGAGGATCACCCCTTCCACCTCAAAATATTGGGCAGTGGTGCACATCCCTCCCGCAAACCCAAACCAAGACCCAACGGAAGTCTCCTTCGTGGGGAAATCTATGCCGACTCCGCAAATGGCCATAGAAGCTGCTGCGTACGAAGCGCTTGCTCGCCTTCGATTCGCGGTGCCCTATGCCAGCGAACGAGGGTATTATTACTTCCCAAGTCATGCAGCACCCGGAGAAGTAGCATCTTTTCCCGGTGGACAAATTGAGAGAGACCCAGCACTGGCCAACCTTGCCCAGTATGTCATCGCTCAAGAGCGTTTGACCCAGCGAGTAATGGGTTATCTCCAGAGCCTCGCTGATTTAAATCCTCAGATCGCCATCGGCAGACCACTGAGGCCCGACCAGGAGAGACGCATTCATCGACTAGTCAATCCGCTTCCCCCGATAGAAGAAGAGTGTGCCCCAGTGCCAGAGACGTTTTCTCAAGACCCTGTCTATTTACCCTTTTCATTATAGACGTCACCGCTATGTTTATTGTCCCAGCATTTATTTATGTGTTGCAACGTATGCGTGGTATCCTAAATTTGTGCGCTGAATTAAATATCTAGTTTCAATTAATGTGAGTAGTTTTTACTGCTGTTAATTTTATTAACTAATTTCACTCTCGGTAATTTCTGAAGTGAGATTTTTCCCCTGAGTTGTTGCAGCGTATATTTCTTCACGACATAGATTTTTATTCACGCAGCACCAAGACAGCAGACTCACAACCACAACCACTCGACCACGTGTACTAATTGCAAATCCATGTGTTCGTGTTGCACCTAACTAATCACCCCACCCCTAGCACACCACAGTCTCTGAAGGAGAGATTTGTGGGTAATTATTCGGGTGCAAGTTGCCTCCCGCACACTGACAACAGTTAGCACCCGACACTGCCCTTAATCCTCATGATCACCGCCACTGCGGACTCGAGCGGCAGCATCACGACGGTCATCGAGGATCATCGTGCACAAGAGCATGGAGAACCCCAACAATGCCGCCAATCCTCCGCACACCAGGATCATGCACCAGTCCGGCATCACCTCCGCCATTAGAGCCTCGTCTCGAGCTCCTGCAAACAGAAATGGAGGAGAAGGAAGGAGAAGGAGAAGCGAGGCCAGGTGTGAGGAAGAAGAGAGGAGCACCTCATTCATTTTATAGCTCGAGATCGGTGTACGGTGGGCGAAGTCCACCAGTGCCGCTTGTCGCTCGATTGCTGGTGTTCGGAGGCGAATCCGCGAGCAGTGCCGACGGCGCACTGGCCAACGAGGTGAGTGCACGCTGCACCGGCAGCTAGCATGCCGGGCACTACCGCAGTACGGCCTAGATACCCTACGCGCTAGACGTCGCCGGTGGAGAAAGCACTGGAAAGCGCATGAGAGAGAAGAAGAGAGAGCCAGAGGTAGAAGAAGAGACTGACAGTGGGCCCTGGGTCCATCTGTCAGCCAAAGAGAGCACTGTGCTCTCAGGTGCGACCAGCGTATTTTAGAAATTAAGAAATCTATTCTAAATTTACTATAACCAAAAGTAGTAATTTCTCGTTTTCCCCAACCATGGATTTTTTTCCATGCAGCGCCAGTATTCCACACCGTAGTTTTACACCACTTATTTGCCCATTCACTGTAGCCACATTTTATTGCATGGGTACGATGGTTGTTTTTGTGATTTTACCTTGAGGTAGTAGGAGTAATTCTTTTTCAAAATAGCCACTAGCAAATCTCGAGGACGAGATTTTTCTTAAGGGGGGTAGTGTTTTAACACCCCAAAAATTTAACCATGATTTATTAATTAAAATTTTGCCTTGGTAAATTAAATTTTTATTTTTCTAGATTTTCTTTTAACTCAAAACCACTCTTTTCTCCTGAATTGTGGAGTTTTCACACCAAGTGAAAACATTTCAAAAATATTGTTGGACTTGTATATCTTTCCAAGACCATTTCTTTTATCAAGTGGAATTATTTCTACAATTATTTTTCCTGAGCTTTATTTCTTTAAAATGATTTTTCATAAGTTTTAGGGTTCCATTTGCACTACAACCCTTTCAAATACTTCTTTAAAATCCCCACCAAAATTTGGGGATGTCATGTGATGTTCCCACATCACTTTTATGCAAAAACCTCTTTTAGTCATTTGGAAATTTTGAGCCCTACCTCAAGTTTTCAAATCTGGATCAGTTTGTGATTTGCACTACAACCTATTTAAATATTTCTTTAAAAATTCCACCAAAGTTGGGAGATGTTAGTAGGAGTATATAATTCAACTTTATGCAAAAACCCATTGGAGTTCTTTGAAAAATTTGAGCAAATCATCCTCTTTTGCTCTCTGGTCCAGTTTGGTATTTTCTACTGCAACCCTATTTTGTTTTGCTCTAGTGCCCATGAGATTTTTCCTGCTTATAGTCCACCCTACCAAACCCTTAAGTCCAGGAGATTGGACCCATTGGAGTATTTTTGGTCCATGAAATAATAGCCTTTATTTTCTGTCCAGATTTGGTTTTCTCAAAAACTTGCACTAGGGAGTTTTTGTTTTTGTCAAACTAACCGTGACACCATCTTTATCATCTAAAGAGACTATGATCTGGAGTTTTTGGCCACCCCAAGAGATGCCTAGATGACCATAGCATTCTGTCGAACACCTTGAGTTCATGAACAGAATTGGCATGAAACCTAGTTTGCATTTAGAACCTGCTTGCTTTGCCTAAACAGCATGTCTCATGGCTCTAAGTTAGTCTATAGCACCACCCTGCTAAACCCCATGTGGATTAGAGCCCCCTGGCAGGCATTGGCATTTTGCCGAGCACCTCGCGTGCGTGCTTTGGGCGCGGCCAGAGCGTGCATTTTCCACATGCGTGCGCCCGAGTCGCCGCGTCCCACTGCCGCCTCCCCGCGCCTGTTCTGATCCATGCCCGCTCACAGCCATCGTGCCCCGACCCCTCCCTCATCGCAGATCCGCCCTGGCCACCTACTGACACCCCACAGCACCACCACCTCAAGCCGCTACCGCCGTTCCGCCGGCCTCTGCCATGGACGGCGCCGCCCGAGCCACAGCCGCGCACCAGCTCGCCCCTGAACAACTCGAGCTCATCCAGTCGCTCCTCCAAGCCACCCCTGCATCGCCACGTCGTCTACGGCCCCAGTGCCAGCTCACCGTCGATCTTATACCCGGCCACTGCGGAACCGACCTCGACCGCCTATAAAAGGATCCCCCGAGCCCGTCCAGACCTTTAGGCGACCTCAGGCCATCCCTCTAGAGCCCCCACAGCCAGCAATCGATGGGGGGAGGCCTTCTTCCCCATCTCCGGCCAGTTCGGGCCGGCACGCTCCGGTGCCGTGCATCGCGAGCAGAGCCTCCCCACTCCATCCAGTGCCACCATCCGACTCCCCTCGACCGTGTGGAGCCGCCCAACCTCTCAGCTTCGATCGGGAGCCACCGTAGCTCTAGCCCCCAAATCCTCCCGAAGCCGCCGCCCGCCGCAGAGCTCACCGCCGGTGACCCCCTTTGTCCCCGCGACCCTCTCGACCACCGGGTGGACCGCCCTGGACCAGCAGATCCATCCCTGCCCTCGGAATCCCTTGGGGAGCCGCCGTTTGTCGATGGCGGTCGCCGGAGCTCCGTCTCCGCTTGGACAGAGGAGGAAGGAGGCGCGGGCGACTGCTCAAACCTGACCAGTGGGCCCGATGGACCCACTGTCAGTGACCTAGCCAAGCCGAAGCGTGTTTTAAGTGGAAGCGTATTCCACCAAATACGCCTTTGCTAGAGGAAAACGTAAGTTCTGCCGAACCTTTTTCTTTTTCTGATTTTTATTAAAAACAGATTGTTGACTAAACTTTGACTGGCTATAACTTTTTAAATATAAGTCCAATTGATTTGATTCTTTTTCTATTGTTTCTCAAATTTTGTCTAGTTTATTTTCATATTTGTTTGAAAATTTTCCAAACAATTTTTTGTACTGTTTTGAAACTAGGTGTTAATTTGAATTTTTCTTAAATAGGATTTTTGGAGAGAGAATGCAACTTTCAAAAAGTGCACCACACTTGCATACTCTTGAAGGCAAGCATTGTGAACCCTGGCATAATATTGTTGTGTGTTGTTTGATGCGGTTACAACACCACCTTGACACGGAGTATTCATTATTTTATGTGATGACATGATCATACTCATGAGTGCGTATTGATGATTCCGTGCTGTTGGAATTTGATATGCTTGTGATAGTAATCACCCTCGTGTGCCTTTTATGCCTACCGGAAGGAAATCGGGAAAGCCTCTGTCTTGGGTAGACACGATCTTGTCTCTAGTTCTTCGTCCAGACGGTTGTGTCCGGTAGGGCATGGTGAGGTATGATGAGTGGTGATTCTGTCTGATTGGTGTGAAATATATTTCTTATGCTTATCATGCCGGAAATGCTTTAACCTCCTGAGTCGACCAGAGATCGAGTCTTGTTCTAGTAACCCCCATACTTGTTTCATACTACCACTTGTCCCTGCCATAGGTAGGGTACGATTCAGTAAGTTGTCAACCCCTTCCCAGCACACACCGTACAGAGAGGCCATGGTGGAAGATACCGGCTGCATCCGGTAGGCATGCCACCTGGTCCAGGGGCATGGGTGTTTCTGGTTGGAGCCGAGGGGGTAGCTCCCCTAGTTTGCGCGTGTTATAAATTTGTGATCCCATGCTAATCGAGGCTGTATCCTCCCCACTTAGAGTTTCGCTTAACGGGTATCGTGGATGATTCCAGACACCGGTAAGTTAGGCTGGTGTGTGCGGTCAGGTGTGTTTTCAATTAAAAGACCATAGGCGGAATTAGTCCTGATGGACTAAAGGAATTCGTTACTCGTGGGTAAAGAGTACACCCTCTGCAGAGATTATATCTATTCGAATAGCCGTGTCCATGGTTAAGGACTACAGTCTGGGATGGGTCAAGGGTCGGTCTTAGTGTCGGTCTTCGGAGGAAAAACTGCTAAACCAGAACGTGGATTATGACTTGTGACTCATGATGACTATGATTAATATTATTATGGACTAACCATTTACATTGTTTTAATTATTGAGTATCCCTGGGACGGTTCTACCTCCTTGATATTCACTTTGACTACTCTCATATAAGACCTTGATGTGGTGTCGCGGAGACGCCCGACTGTGGCATGCTTGTTATTCATTTATTTTATAAGCCCTTTATGTGGTGTCGCTGAGACGCCCGACTGCGGCATGCTTGTTATTTACTTACTCTATAAGCCCTTTAAGTGGTGCTGCATAGACGCCCGACTGTGGCACGTTTGCTACTTATTTTCTTTATAAGCCCTTTATGTGGTGTCGCACAGACGCCCGACTGTGGCATGTTTGCTACTTATTTCCTTTATAAGCCTTTTATGTGGTGTCGCTCAGACGCCCGACTGAGGCACGCTTTATATTATTATCCTTTCGAGGCGTCGCTTCAGACACCCGATCGGTGCATTCTATTTCTACTCCCTTATTACATATTCATGTTGTATATGAATAATCTGCTTGCGTGCATCATGGATGTTTCTTTTGTGACTGATGTGAGATCATAGAATATTTCAGAGCATGATTATCAATTGTTTTATTATACCTGGGTTCATAATGTTTGCGAGTACATTCAAAGTACTCACTGGCTTGTCCCTGGCTATTGTCTTGGCCAGATTTCTTGCATGGAGAGGAGCATTGCGATGACAACCCCGGAACCTACACAATGGTGATAGCAGCCTCACGAAGATAGGAGTTATCCAGGTCAGCTGTTCCTGCGGGAAATGGAGTCCCATAGACGCTAATGTACCACGAACCGCTTCCGCCATCAACCACTAGAAACCATTTGTTGTTCTCATAGGCCAGAATCATCTTGTACTACACATTTTGTATTTTGCTTGGAGTTTCTGTATCAAGTTGGTGTCCCATCAGCTAACAGTAATCCTGGGGCTGGTGAGCACAAGGGCCATTTTCTAGAAAAAATTAATATCCTGAAAACCCGGTCTTGACAAAGATCACATAAAGTAGTTTTAACATAGTTTTTTTTAATGGAGCATGGTATAGTTGGTACTCCTGGATCTCCAAGTTTCTTTGGTATTCCACCCTTAAAAGTGTAATTAGTAAGCATGGTGCAAATTTCAGCTTCCGGTATCTTTCTTTTATTAGTAACAATATCTTTCATGTACTTAGCATAAGGGTTCATTTTAATCATATCATTCAAACGCATACGCAAAAATATAGGTCTAATCATTTCAGCAAAGCACTCAAAATCCTCATCATCCTTTTTCTTCGATGGTTTAGGAGGAAAAGGCATGGGTTTCTGAACTCATGGTTCTCTTTCTTTACCGTGATCCCTAGCAACAAAGTCTCTCTTATCATAACGTTGATTCTTTGATTGTGGGTTATCAAGATCAACAACAGGTCCAATCTCTACATCATTATCATTGCTAGGTTGAGCATCAACATGAACATCATCATTAACATTATCACTAGGTTCATGTTCATTACCAGATTGTGTTTTGGCATCAGAAATAGAAATATTATTGGGATTCTCCGGTGTGTCAATAACAGGTTCACTAGAAGCATGCAAAGTCTTATCATTTTTCTTTTTCTTCCTTTTAGAAGGACTAGGTGCATCAATATTAATTCTCTGAGAATCTTGCTCAATTCTCTTAGGATAGCCCTCAGGATACAAACGTTCCTGAGTCACTTTACCGCCTCTAGTCATAACTCTAACATTCTTCTTATTATTTAATTCATTGAGCAAATCATTCTATGCTTTAAGCACTTGTTCTACTTCAGTGGTAACCATAGAAGCATGTTTACTAATAAGTTTAAGTTCACCTTTAACATTAGCCATATAATCACCCAAGTGTTCAAGCATATCAGCATTGTGTTTCAATTGTCTACCAACATAAGCATTGAAGTTTTCTTGTTTAACCATAAAGTCATCAAACTCATCTAAGCATGGGCTAGCAAACTTAGTAAATGGGATTTCACATTATCGAATCTATAGAGAATTTATCTTTACTACCTGTGTCGGGTTATCAAGACCATGTGTTTCTTCAACAGATGGCAAATTAAGACCATGTATTTCTTCAATAGGTGGTAAATTCTTAACATCTTCAGTTTTAATACCTTTTTCTTTCATAGATTTCTTTGCCTCTTGCATATCTTCAGGACTGAGAAATAGAATACCCCTTTTCTTCGGAGTTGGCTTAGGAGTTGGTTCAGGAAGTGTCCAATTATTTTCATTAGTCAACATATTATTCAATAATAATTCAGCTTGATCAATAGTTCTTTCCCTGAAAACACAACTAGCACAACTATCCAGGTGGTCTCTGGAAGCATCGGTTAGTCCATTATAAAAGATATCATGTATTTCATTTTTCTTGAGAGGATGATCAGGCAAAGCATTAAGTAATCAGAGAAGCCTCCCCCAAGCTTGTGGGAGACTCTCTTCTTTAATTTGCACAAAATTATATATTTCCCTTAAGGCAACTTGTTTCTTATGAGCAGGGAAATATTTAGCAAAGAAGTAATAAATCATATCCTGGGGACTACGCACACAACCAGGATCAAGAGAATTAAACCATGTCTTAGCATCACCCTTTAATGAGAACTAAAACAACTTAAGGATAAAGTAATAGAGAGTTTTCTCATCATTAGTGAACAGGGTGGCTATATCATTTAATTTAGTAAGATGTGCCACAACAGTTTCAGATTCATAGCCATAAAAAGGATCAGACTCAACCAAGGTAATTAACTCAGGATCGACAGAGAAATCATAATCCTTATCAGTAATAAAGATAGGTGAAGTAGCTAAAGCAGGGTCATATTTCATTCTAGCATTCAAAGACTTTTCTTTAAGCTTGGCTAATAATTTCTTAAGATCAGATATATCACTGCAAGCTAAGAAGTCTCTAGCAGTTTCTTCATCCATAACATAACCCTCAGGACCAACAAGCAATTCATATCTAGGGGGAGAATCTTCATCATCACTTTCATCAGTATTATCGGTTTCAATAATTTCATTCTCTCTAACCGTAGCAAGTTGTTCATCAAGAAATTCACCTAGTGGCACAGTATCATCATGCGTAGAAGTAGTTTCATCATAAGTATCATGCAAGGAAGAAGTGGCATCATATATAACATGCGACCTATCGGAATCAATAGCATGTGCTGGTGTCACAACTTTACTGAAAACAGAAGGTGAATCAAGTGCAGAGCTAGATGGTAGTTCCTTACCTCCCCTCGTAGTTGAGGAAAAAATCTTGGTTCTTTGATCTTTCAAGTTCTTCATAATGATAAGCAGATATAAATCCCAAGTGACTCAAAGAATAGAGCTATGCTCCCCGGCAACAGCGCCAGAAAATAGTCTTGATAACCCACAAGTATAGGGGATCGCAACAGTTTTCAAGGGTAGAGTATTCAACCGAAATTTATTGATTCGACACAAGGGGAGCCAAAGAATATTCTCAAGTATTAGCAGCTGAGTTGTCAATTCAACCACACCTGGAAACTTAATATCTGCAGCAAAGTGTTTAGTAGCAAAGTAATATGATAGTAGTTGTAACGGTAGCAAAAGTAATATTTTTGGGTTTTGTAGTGATTGTAACAGTAGCAACGGAAAATTAAATAAGCGAAGAATAATATATGAAAAGCTCGTAGGCATTGGATCAGTGATGGATAATTATGTTGGATGCGATCGATCATGCAACAGTTATAACATAAGGTGACACAGAACTAGCTCCGGTTCATCAATGTAATGTAGGCATGTATTCCGAATATATTTATATGTGCTTATGGAAAAGAACTTGCATGACATCTTTTGTCCTACCCTCCCGTGGCAGCGGGGTCTTATTGGAAACTAAGGGATATTAAGGCCTCCTTTTAATAGAGTACTGGACCAAAGCATTAACACATAGTGAATACATGAACTCCTCAAACTACGGTCATCACCGGTAATGGTCCCAATTATTGTCACTTCGGGGTTAACAGATCATAACACATAATAGGTGACTATAGACTTGCAAGATAGGATCAACAACTCACATATATTCATGAAAACATAATAGGTTCAGATCTGAAATCATGGTACTCGGGCCCTAGTGACAAGCATTAAGCATAGCAAAGTCATAGCAACATCAATCTCAGAACATAGTGGATACTAGGGATCAAACCCTAACAAAACTAACTCGATTACATGATAAATCTCATCCAACCCATCACCGTCCAGCAAGCCTACGATGGAATTACTCACGCACGGCGGTGAGCATCATGAAATTGGTGATGGAGGAAGGTTGATGATGACGATGGCGACGGATTCCCCTCTCCGGAGCCCCGAAAAGACTCCAGATCAGCCCTCCCGAAAGAGTTTAGGGCTTGGCGGCGGCTCCATATCGTAAAATGTGGTGAATCCTTTTCTCGGATTTTTTACTCCCCGAACACGAATATATGGAGTTGGAGTTGAGGTCGGTGGAGCGTCAGAGGGCCCACAAGGCAGGGGCACGCCCAGGGGGGTAGGCGCCCCCCCCCCCACCCTCATGGACAGGGTGTGGGCCCCCTGATGTGGATTCTTCTTCTAGTATTTTTATATATTCTGAAAATAATCTCCGTTGATTTTCAGGTCATTCCGAGAGCTTTTATTTCTGCACAAAAATAACACCATGGCAATTCTGCTGAAAATAGCATCAGTCCGGATTAGTTCCATTCAAATCATGCAAGTTAGAGTCCAAAACAAGGGCAAAAGTGTTTGGAAAAGTAGATACGACGGAGACATATCAATACCTTGTTTTCTACTAGTGGGACGAGTCTGGCGCATCGACAGTGATCAACCTTTCGCCGTCATCGAAGGAGGAGTTCACCTCCGATCAAGAGGGGACGCTAGCGTATTGGAACACAGTCGACACCGACTATGTGTCGGACGTGTAGAGTAGTAGTGATCTTTTATGTTTGATCAAAGTAGTATGGTGAGTTTGTGTTTAAGGTTTAAATCTATACAATGTTTAGATGTTTGTTCGAATTGATTTATGCAATATGCTTTCAACAACAATAATTTGTTTTTAGGGCATCTACTGAAGTTGGATGTCTTTGGTATTGTTTGAAAAAAAATTATGTGTTGCAAAATTTACTTGAGCCACCTTTTGGTGCCCTATTATAGGGCACCTATTGGAGATGCTCCAAAGGAATAAGTGTACAAAAGAAGAACATGGAGTAGGATGAATGTACAATTGTATTTGATCTTCGGAACGTGCATTTATACTATAAGCATTATATATGTCCAGAGAGCACGGTTTCACAAGTCATGCAAGCGACGGAATTGCGCGGGATATTCAGCTATACACCATGTTCAGTAGCGGGAAAATGCATTGTATTCGAAGAAGGCAGCCCTTGAAAACGGTCTAATTCAAACACGATACATACTGCGCGTGCAATTCTGGCACGTTAATCGAAATTGATATTTCGTGCGCGTACACATTCGCCTGCGTGTTTCTTTCCGCATTAGTATATAGTAACAGATGGCGCCTTCTTAACCCTAGCGTTAAAGGTTGCCAAACTTGTTGCGTTTTTTTCCGCATATAACATAGTGGGGCCTCCTTACAGTTAAAGGTTGTCAAACTAGCTTTGTTTCTAACTTCCTATATAAGGGGAGCAATGTCGAGCGGCGGCTCCACCTACCGCCACGACGACCGCACGGGCTCTGAGTCCGGCGGGGCGGGCAGCCGTCCGTCGCCCCAGCACAAGCGTGTACGCGGCCCCGGCGATCTCCTCTTCGGACACGTCCCGTTCGTCGCCGCCGGCTCTGCAGGTCCGTCCTCTCCTCAACACCATCACCAACGCTGCACTAGGCAGCACTACGATCCGGCAACGACATGGAAGCCCCAGCCTGTTGTTGAGAGCCCGGTTTTCAAGAACACAACGATAGTAAATATGATGAGGCACATGAACTACGAGGTCGGGTCCGGCTCTGGCCTCGGCAAGCACGGCCAGGGCATCACATCTCCTGTGAAGGTGGTGAAGCGGCCAGAGAACGCTGGTTTCGGTACGGTCGGCGCCGAGGGAGAAGAACCATACGACAACGGACTTCCCAACAAGGTCCCGGAAACCTTGCCGACCAAATGGGGAGCTGACCAGTGCGCGGACGAAATCTCTCAAGCGGTCTACAACGACTGGGAGATGGGCGACACCGACGGATCGCGGCAGCAAGGCCGGGAGTTCTGCGAGAAAATCCTCGCTGAAGTGCGGGAGCTGCAAGATGGTGCCCAGGACGACGGCGAGCATATGGTGGTGGACGCGGCGGAGGTGATCATCACGGTCGTGACGCTGGTGCACGAGAAAAGTGCATCGGGAGAGCTGACGGCGGGCAACCTCATCTTGGAGTTTTCAAGGCTGAGGAAGAAGTTCCCGGAGGAGTACCAGACGTATTGCCTCGCGAACATGGCGGGCGTGCTCGTGGCGCCGCTCATTCGCCCGGTGCTCCAAAGGTGGCAGCCTCTATGGGACCCGGCCATGTGGCTGGACGTGTTTGTCTTCCTGAAGAATTCACTGGACGACGGGTCGGCCATGTCGCCGTACGCGGAGCTCGTCTACGACACGGTGGTTCCGGCTATCCAGGCATCGGAGTTCAAGGCCACGGACTCCGAGCGGATGCGCCGCTTCCTGGCGCAGTGGAAGGACACGCTGCCTCCTTCCGCCGTGCAGCGCATCCTCGTAGAGCTCGTCATGCCGGAGCTGACCTCCGAAGTGGAGTCATGGGACCCGCGGGATGCCTGGCAGGCCGACTGCTGTCACCTCCTGCTTCGCCCGTGGATGCCGCTCGCCGGTCCACTGCTGGAGAGCCTGTGCGTCACCGTGAGAAGCAAGCTCGAGAAGGTGCTGCGGGAATGGGACGACGACAGCCACGCCTTGCTCTCCAAGTCCAACCTTAACTTGGTGGCGCCCTGGAAGAGGAAGACCATGTTCAGCCCAGCGAGCTGGGAGGAGTTCGTCGACGGGATCGGCGTCGTGCGGCACCTGGAACAGCGCCTGCGGAGCCTCCGGATCACGCCGCCGAAGCAGAATGACGACGCGTTCTGTGAGGTGATCATGAAGTGGGCGCCGCTCGCGCGGGCGGAGGACATGGTGCGGCTCATGGAGGCCGAGTTTTTCGGCAGGTGGCGGCACGCGCTCCGTCACTGGCTGCTGGCCGCGAAACCCGCCACCAGAGAAGCCGTCGAGTGGTGCAACGGGTGGGGACGCGCCTTCACGCCGGAGCTGCGCGAGGATGAACGCGTGTATGCCCGCCTCGAGGCTGGCATAGACATGGTCAACCGTGCGGCGCAGGGGCTGGAGATTTAGCGGCCATGATGAAGTTGTGCTGGGCGCTTCTGAACTTCGGATTCTTCTTTTTGTGGGAAACTTCGAATTCTTTTTATGATTACACATATAGTAGTGTAATTTTGTGTGTGTGGGCATATGTTATTTCTTGAGAAAAAATAGAGACATGAATGATCCAGACATCTTATTTACTTCAAAAGTCTGCCACTAATGTATGCGTGTGTGGTCAAATCTCAAATGCAGAACACATATTTTCTCTATCAAACTGCAGTATCAAGTTTGAGTACAGATTTTTCTTATGCAAAGTTTTCTTCATTATAGGCATGTATAGCTCAAATCTCAGACCTTGCATACACATTTCAGAAGAAAATGTAAGGCACCAAACAATGCAATGAACTCCTTCCAGAGCAAGTCTTATAGACAAAAAATAGCAGAAAGCAAAAGAGATCGACGCAAGAACCAGAGTGAGTCTTGTGATCCCAACTCTAAAGTAACACTTCCAAATCAACGAAAATGCATAGGAGCTCTCGGGCAAAAATAATTTAGTAATTCAAAAAAATTCATAAATCCCGGAACTTTTTATGGAATCAAACCTGACCAGATATTGCACTCGTATAAAAAGATTTAAATAGGAAATGACTTTTATTGTATCCGGGGTCAAAGATTTCCCAAAAAATGCTAGAAACAAGTAGTATTCATGCTATATTATCGTTATAAATTTGTTTTTTTGCCCTGAAGACAACGAGAATTATTCCTTGGCCAAACATTTTATATGAGTACAATACCTAGTCATATTTGGTTCAAAAATATATCCAAGTTTTTTTTTTGGCTTTTTTGAATTATTAAATTATTTTTTAATATAGGGGGTGGAGCACCCGAGTGCTCCTAATCCGCTTCCATCAACGAAAATGCATCATCATACATCACTGCTATACACAATCCTCACATATGTACTCCCTCCGTCCAGAATTACTTGTCATTGAAATGGATAAAAGTAGATGTATCTAAAACTAAAATACATCTAGATATATTCATATCTATGTCAAGTATTTCCGGACCGAGGGAGTATAATATTATTACATGCAAGTTGTGCTGGGGCTGGAGATTTAGCGGCGCGTGAGAAGGCAGCTCATGACTGGCCATGATAAAGTTGTTCTGGGCGTGGGAAATTCTGCAAAACTATACTTCTGAACTTCGAATTCTTTTTATGATTATTATACATGTGTGTGGGTATATATTATTTCTTGAGAAAAAATAGAGACATATCGGCGAACTTCTAAACTTCAAATTCTTGATTAAACATATAGTATATATTTTGTGTGTGTATGGGGGGGGGGGGGGGGGGTATGTGTTATTTGCTGAGAAAAAACAACGACATGATCGACACATCTTGGTCACTGCAAAAGTCTGCAAACTTGATGAATTAGCTTGTATCATAATACGTGTGGCGTGTGGCTGCTAATCCTAGAGATTAGCATTGTAGTGGTTGAAAGGCGTTGTACCCGACTTCTTTACCACTTCTTAATGCAAATGCGTCTGTCTATTCTAGAGAAAAGAAAAAAACTGCAGTAATGAATGGTCAAATGTCCAGGCAAAAAAAAAAGTGTGGTCAAATGCAAAACACGTAAGTTCTCTCTGTTAAATTGCAATCTCAAGTTTGAGTACAGATTATTCCTATGCAAAGTTTTCTTCATTACAACTTACAAGGCATGTACTGCTTAAATATGAGAGTTTGCATACACATTTCAGAAGAAAATATATGGCACCAAGCAATACAATTCCTTCCAGAGCGAGACTCATCGACATGAAATAGCAGAAAACGACATCCACATGAGCTGAATTCAGTTGATATCATTTACCATGGGATATTATTAACCATGTCGCAAATACCACCACAAGGGCTGCAGAACATTTTTGCCAATATGATCCTGACTCTAAAGTAACACAGGTGTCATTCCACATTCATATCCACATCCAGATCACTGATATACCGTCACTCAAAATTATTAATATTACATTATTCTCAAAAAATTACATTACTATTTACTCCCTCCGTCCGGAAATACTTGTCATCAAAATGGATAAAAGGGGATGTATCTAAATGTATTTTAGTTCTAGATACATATCTTTTTATCCATTTTGATGACAAGTATTTCCGGACGGAGGGAGTACATTTTGTTGCTTGGTTTATCCAATGTGTCTAGCTTCATAATCATTACTCTATGCGAACAAGATCAGTCTCATGCTCATGACCTATTTGGATCGAAACCAGTCCGCTGATTTTCTCTGAAACAGATAAACAAGTTGGAGCATTCTTCATTACATGTATTAAGTAGAAAGAAACATTAGGTCCGGGGGCGCGCCCTCCACCCTTGTGGCCAATTGGTGGGGCCCCCTGGTGTGTTTTTTGCACCAGAAATTCTTAAATATTATATAAAAATCATATAAAAAATCATATCAAATTTTCAGGGCATTTGGAGAACTTCTATTTTTTGGACATTTTTTTATTGCATGGATAATTAAGAAAACGGACAGAAAATACTATTTTTGCTTTATTTAAACTAAATAACAGAAAGTAAAAGATGGATACAGAGAGTTGTGCCTTATAAATTCATCCATCTCATGCCCGTCAAAAGGAATCCATTAACAAGGTTGATCAAGTCTTATTAATAAACTTCTTTCGAGTGACATGAAACCGGAGAACTTTCGAATAACACTAGGTTACCTCAACGGGGATATGCATGTACCCAACTATAAGAATATCATATTTATTTTTGGCAGTAGGAAGAGGGAATTCAAAACCTCCAATAGTAGTAGTTGAAAATTTTCCAATAGAATCAATACTATGAACTTGAGGTTGTTTCTTCGAAAAGTGTACCGTATGCTCATTACCATTAACATGAAAACTGACATTGCCTTTGTTGCAATCAATAACAGTCCATCCAGTATTCAAAAATGGTCTAACAAGGATGATCGATATACTGTCGTTCTCGGGAATATCAAGAATAACAAAGTCTGTTAAGATAGTAACGTTTGCAACCACAACAGGCACATCCTCAAATATTGATCGGTATAGCAGTTGATTTATCAACCATTTGCAAAGAAATTTCTGTAGGTGTCAACTTATTCAATTCAAGTCTACGATACAAAGAAAAAGGCATAACACTAACACCGGCTCCAAGATCACATAAGGCAGTTTTAACATAGTTTCTTTTAATGGAGCATGGTATAGTTGGTACTCCTGGATCTTCAAGTTTCTTTGGTATTCCAACCTTAAAAGTGTAATTAGCAAGCATGGTGGAAATCTCAGCTTCCGGTATCTTTCTTTTATTAGTAACAATTTCTTTCTTGTACTTAGCATAGGGAGGCATTTTAAGCATGTCAGTCAAACGCATACGCAAAAAGATAGGTCTAATCATTTCAGCAAAGCCCTCCAAATCCTCATCATCATTTTTCTTGGATGGCTTAGGAGGAAATGGCATGGGTTTCTGAACTCATGGTTCTCTTTCTTTACCATGGTTCCTAGCAACAAAGTCTTTCTTATCATAACGTAGATTCTTTGATTATGCGTTATCAAGATCAACAACAGGTTCAATCCCTAGATCATTATCATTACTAGGTTGAGCATCAACATGAACATCATCATTAACATTAGCACTAGGTTCAAGTTCATTACCAGATTGTGTCTCAGCATCAGAAATAGAAATATCATTGGTATTCTCGGGTGTGTCTATAACAGGTCCACTAGAAGCATGCAAAGTCATATCAGTTTTCCTTTTCTTTTTAGTACGAGGACTAGGTGCATCAGTATTAGTTCTCTGAGAATCCCGCCCAATTCTCTTAGGATGGCCCTCGGGGTACAAAGGTTCCGGGGTCATTTACCACCTCTAGTCATAACCCTAACATCGTTATCATTATTCTTACTATTCAACTCATTAAGCAAATCATCTTGAGCCTTAAGTACTTGTTCTACTTGAGTTGTAACCATGGAAGCATGTTTGCTAATAAGCTTAAGATCATTAACAATTCTATTCACATAATCACCCAAGTGGTCAAGAATGTAGGCATTACGTTTCAGTTCTCTACTAACATAAGCATTGAAGTTTTCTTGTTTAACAATAAAATTATCAAACTCATCAAAGCATTGTCTAGCAGACTTATTATGAGGAATATCACCTTCATCAAATCTATGGAGAGAGTTTACCTCTACTACCTGTGTCGGGTTATCAAGACCACGTATTTCTTCAATAGGCGGTAAATTTTTAACATCGTCAGCTTTAATACCTTTTTCTTTCATAGATTTGTTTACCTCTTGCATATCTTCAGGACTGAGAAATAGAATACCCTTTTCTTCGGAGTTGGCTTCAAAATTGGTTCAGGAAGTGTGCAATCATTTTCATTACTCAATATATTATTCAATATCAATTCAGCTTGCTCAATAGTTCTTTCCCTGAAAACACATCCAGCACAACTATCCAGGTGATCTTTGCAAGCATCAATTAGTCAATTATAAAAGATATCAAGTATTTCATTTTTCTTGAGAGGATGATCAGGCATAGCATTAAGCAATCGGAGAAGCTTCCCACAAGCTTGTGGAAGACTCTCTTGTTCAATTTGCACAAAATTAAATATTTCCTTTAAAGCGGCTTGTTTCTTATGAGCGGGGAAATATTTTCCAGAAAAGTAGTAAAGCATATCCTTTACCTGCTTGCTAAAGGGGTCCAACCAGCGACATTGCACTGGCCAGATCGGTAAAGGACTTGGTTCTTCGGGGTTGGGGGAACTTTGGACCCAGAAACAGGGAAGTGTGTTTGAATGAACGAGCAACTAGCAATACCCATCCGTAAGCTTCAGAAAGCAATCAAGGCAGCACAACAATGGATGTCAATTCCCGACAGAGAGAAGGATGAGCTGATAGAGGCCCTCGGGAATCCTAAACACCCTGGACGAACACGAGGCACATTTGGCTCCGTTCCGTGGGTGCATGTGTTTCCTGACAGCGGTGGTTATAGAAGTCGAGAGAGAAAGAAGAAAGATAATGCAACCGAAATGTAGAAGCTATGTGCAAGATTGGCGAAACTGGAGGAACTTGAGAGCCAGCAAGCTACCCGACAACCATCTCAGTGGCACGAAGATTCTTCCTTTGATGCTGCCCTAGAAGCTACTGTTGGGGAACGCAGTAATTTCAAAAAATTTCCTACGCACACGCAAGATCATGGTGATGCATAGCAACGAGAGGGGAGAGTGTTGTCTACGTACCCACGCAGACCGACTACGGAAGCATTGACGCAACGTAGAGGAAGTAGTCGTACGTCTTCCTGATCCGACCGATCCGAGCACCGTTACTCCGGCACCTCCGAGTTCTTAGCACACATACAGCTCGATGACGATCCCCGGGCACCGATCCAGCAAAGCGTCGGGGAGGAGTTCCGTCAGCACGACGGCGTGGTGACGATCTTGATGTTCTACTGTCGCAGGGCTTCGCCTAAGCACCGCTACAATATGATCGAGGTGGAATATGGTGGCAGGGGGCACCGCACACGGCTAAGGAACAATCTCAAGGATCAACTTGTGTGTATAGAGGTGCCCCCTGCCCCCGTATATAAAGGATCCAAGGGGGAGGGGGCAGCCGGCCAGGAGGAGGGCGCAGGAGGAGTCCTACTCCTACCGGGAGTAGGACGCCCCCCCCCAATCCTAGTTGGAATAGGATTCCCCGAGGGGGAAAGAGAGAGAGGGGGCCGGCCACCTCTCCTTGTCCTAATAGGACTAGGGGAGGGGGGAGGCGCGCGGCCCACCTTGGGCTGCCCCTTTCTCCTTTCCACTAAAGCGCACTAAGGCCCATATAGCTCCCGGGGGGTTCCGGTAACCTCCCGGTACTCCGGTAAAATCTCGATTTCACCCGGAACACTTCCGATATCCAAACATAGGCTTCCAATATATCAATCTTTATGTCTCGACCATTTCGAGACTCCTCGTCATGTCCGTGATCACATCCGGGACTCCGAACTAACTTCGGTACATCAAAATGCATAAACTCATAATAACTGTCATCGTAACGTTAAGCGTGCGGACCCTACGGTTCGAGAACAATGTAGACATGACTGAGACACGTCTCCGGTCGATAACCAATAGCCGGACCTGGATGCCCATATTGGCTCCTACATATTCTACGAAGATCTTTATCGGTCAGACCGCATAACAACATACGTTGTTCCCTTTGTCATCGGTATGTTACTTGCCCGAGATTCGATCGTCGGTATCCAATACCTAGTTCAATCTCGTTACCGGCAAGTCTCTTTACTCGTTCCGTAATACATCATCTCGCAACTAACTCATTAGTTGCAATGCTTGCAAGGCTTATGTGATGTGCATTACCGAGAGGGCCCAGAGATACCTCTCCGACAATCGGAGTGACAAATCCTAATCTCGAAATACGCCAACCCAACATCTACCTTTGGAGACACCTGTAGAGCTCCTTTATAATCACCCAGTTACGTTGTGACGTTTGGTAGCACACAAAGTGTTCCTCCGGTAAACGGGAGTTGCATAATCTCATAGTCATAGGAACATGTATAAGTCATGAAGAAAGCAATAGCAACATACTAAACGATCGGGTGCTAAGCTAATGAAATGGGTCATGTCAATCAGATCATTCAACTAATGATGTGACCTCGTTAATCAAATAACAACACCTTGTTCATGGTTAGGAAACATAACCATCTTTGATTAACGAGCTAGTCAAGTAGAGGCATACTAGTGACACTAAGTTTGTCTATGTATTCACACATGTATTATGTTTCCGGTTAATACAATTCTAGCATGAATAATAAACATTTATCATGATATAAGGAAATAAATAATAACTTTATTATTGCCTCTAGGGCATATTTCCTTCAGTCTCCCACTTGCACTAGAGTCAATAATCTAGATTACACAGTAATGATTCTAACACCCATGGAGCCTTGGTGCTGATCATGTTTTGCTCGTGGAAGAGGCTTAGTCAACGGGTCTGCAACATTCAGATCCGTATGTATCTTGCAAATCTCTATGTCTCCCACCTGGACTAGATCCCGGATGGAATTGAAGCGTCTCTTGATGTGCTTGGTCCTCTTGTGAAATCTGGATTCCTTTGCCAAGGCAATTGCACCAGTATTGTCACAAAAGATTTTCATTGGACCCGATGCACTAGGTATGACACCTAGATCGGATATGAACTCCTTCATCCAGACTCCTTCGTTCGCTGCTTCCGAAGCAGCTATGTACTCCGCTTCACATGTAGATCCCGCTACGACGCTTTGTTTAGAACTGCACCAACTGACAGCTCCACCGTTTAATGTAAACACGTATCCGGTTTGCGATTTAGAATCGTCCGGATCAGTGTCAAAGCTTGCATCAACGTAACCTTTTACGGTGAGCTCTTTGTCACCTCCATATACGAGAAACATATCCTTAGTCCTTTTCAGGTATTTCAGGATGTTCTTGACCGCTGTCCAGTGATCCACTCCTGGATTACTTTGGTACCTCCCTGCTAAACTTATAGCAAGGCACACATCAGGTCTGGTACACAGCATTGCATACATGATAGAGCCTATGGCTGAAGCATAGGGAACATCTTTCATTTTCTCTCTATCTTCTGCAGTGGTCGGGCATTGAGTCTGACTCAACTTCACACCTTGTAACACAGGCAAGAACCCTTTCTTTGCTTGATCCATTTTGAACTTCTTCAAAATCTTGTCAAGGTATGTGCTTTGTGAAAGTCCAATTAAGCGTCTTGATCTATCTCTATAGATCTTAATGCCTAATATGTAAGCAGCTTCACCGAGGTCTTTCATTGAAAAACTTTTATTCAAGTATCCCTTTATGCTATCCAGAAATTCTATATCATTTCCAATTAGTAATATGTCATCCACATATAATATCAGAAATGCTACAGAGCTCCCACTCACTTTCTTGTAAATACAGGCTTCTCCAAAAGTCTGTATAAAACCAAATGCTTTGATCACACTATCAAAGCGTTTATTCCAACTCCGAGAGGCTTGCACCAGTCCATAAATGGATCGCTGGAGCTTGCACACTTTGTTAGCTCCCTTTGGATCGACAAAACCTTCTGGTTGCATCATATACAACTCTTCTTCCAGAAATCCATTCAGGAATGCAGTTTTGACATCCATCTGCCAAATTTCATAATCATAAAATGCGGCAATTGCTAACATGATTCGGACAGACTTAAGCATCGCTACGGGTGAGAAGGTCTCATCGTAGTCAATCCCTTGAACTTGTCGAAAACCTTTTGCGACAAGTCGAGCTTTGTAGACAGTAACATTACCATCAGCGTCAGTCTTCTTCTTGAAGATCCATTTATTCTCAATTGCTTGCCGATCATCGGGCAAGTCAACCAAAGTCCATACTTTGTTCTCATACATGGATCCCATCTCAGATTTCATGGCTTCAAGCCACTTTGCGGAATCTGGGCTCACCATCGCTTCTTCATAGTTCGTAGGTTCATCATGATCTAGCAGCATGATTTCCAGAACAGGATTACCGTACCACTCTGGTGCGGATCTCGCTCTGGTTGATCTACGAGGTTCAGTAGTATCTTGTCCTGAAGTTTCATGATCATCATCATTAGCTTCCTCACTAATTGGTATAGGTGTCGCAGAAACAGTTTTCTGTGATGTACTACTTTCCAATAAGGGAGCAGGTACAGTTACCTCGTCAAGTTCTACTTTCCTCCCACTCACTTCTTTCGAGAGAAACTCCTTCTCTAGAAAGGATCCATTCTTAGCAACGAATGTCTTGCCTTCGGATCTGTGATAGAAGGTGTACCCAACAGTCTCCTTTGGGTATCCTATGAAGACACATTTCTCCGATTTGGGTTCGAGCTTATCAGGTTGAAGCTTTTTCACATAAGCATCGCAGCCCCAAACTTTAAGAAACGACAACTTTGGTTTCTTGCCAAACCACAGTTCATAAGGCGTCGTCTCAACGGATTTTGATGGTGCCCTATTTAACGTGAATGCGGCCGTCTCTAAAGCATAACCCCAAAACGATAGCGGTAAATCAGTAAGAGACATCATAGATCGCACCATATCTAGTAAAGTACGATTACGACGTTCGGAAACACCATTGCGCTGTGGTGTTCCGGGTGGCGTGAGTTGCGAAACTATTCCACAATTTTTCAAATGTACACCAAACTCGTAACTCAAATATTCTCCTCCACGATCAGATCGTAGAAACTTTATTTTCTTGTTACGATGATTTTCAACTTCACTCTGAAATTCTTTGAACTTTTCAAATGTTTCAGACTTATGTTTCATTAAGTAGATATACCCATATCTGCTTAAGTCATCTGTGAAGGTGAGAAAATAACGATATCCGCCACGAGCCTCAATATTCATCGGACCACATACATCTGTATGTATGATCTCCAACAAATCTGTTGCTCTCTCCATAGTACCGGAGAACGGTGTTTTAGTCATCTTGCCCATGAGGCACGGTTCGCAAGTACCAAGTGATTCATAATCAAGTGGTTCCAAAAGTCCATCAGTATGGAGTTTCTTCATGCGCTTTATACCGATATGACCTAAACGGCAGTGCCACAAATAAGTTGCACTGTCATTATCAACTCTGCATCTTTTGGCTTCAACATTATGAATATGTGTGTTACTACTATCGAGATTCATCAAAAATAGACCACTCCTCAAAGGTGCATGACCATAAAAGATATTACTCATATAAATAGAACAACCATTATTCTCTGATTTAAATGAATAACCGTCTCGCATCAAACAAGATCCAGATATAATGTTCATGCTCAACGCTGGCACCAAATAACAATTATTTAGGTCTAATATTAATCCCGAAGGTAGATGTAGAGGTAGCGTGCCGACCGCGATCACATCGACTTTGGAACCGTTTCCCACGCGCATCGTCACCTCGTCCTTCGCCAGTGTTCGCTTAATCCGTAGTCCCTGTTTCGAGTTGCAAATATTAGCAACAGAACCAGTATCAAATACCCAGGTGCTACTGCGAGCTCTAGTAAGGTACACATCAATAACATGTATATCACATATACCTTTGTTCACCTTGCCATCCTTCTTATCCGCCAAATACTTGGGGCAGTTCCGCTTCCAGTGACCAGTCTGCTTGCAGTAGAAGCACTCAGTTTCAGGCTTAGGTCCAGACTTGGGTTTCTTCTCCTGAGCAGCAACTAGCTTGCCGTTCTTCTTGAAGTTCCCCTTCTTCTTCCCTTTGCCCTTTTTCTTGAAACTAGTGGTCTTGTTAACCATCAACACTTGATGCTCCTTCTTGATTTCTACCTCCGCAGCTTTCAGCATTGCGAAGAGCTCGGGAATAGTCTTGTTCATCCCTTGCATATTATAGTTCATCACGAAGCTCTTGTAGCTTGGTGGCAGTGATTGGAGAATTCTGTCAATGACGCAATCATCTGGAAGATTAACTCCCATCTGAATCAAGTGATTATTATACCCAGACATTTTGAGTATATGCTCACTGACAGAACTGTTCTCCTCCATCTTGCAGCTATAGAACTTATTGGAGACTTCATATCTCTCAATCCGGGCATTTGCTTGAAATATTAACTTCAACTCCTGGAACATCTCATATGCTCCATG
This sequence comes from Triticum aestivum, assembly GCF_018294505.1. NCBI lineage: Eukaryota > Viridiplantae > Streptophyta > Magnoliopsida > Poales > Poaceae > Triticum > Triticum aestivum. The sequence continues at coordinate 634,081,456 of NC_057797.1, read as the reverse complement.
ACGTTCAAAACGTCGTTGAAGTCCCGATTCTAAGCCGTAAAGCATGGCACACTGAACTATCGAGTAGTCATCAGCTTTGCTCTGCCAGACGTTCATAACATCTGGTGTTGCTCCAGCAGCAGGCCTGGCACCCAGCGGTGCTTCCAGGACGTAATTCTTCTGAGCAGCAATGAGGATAATCCTCAAGTTACGGACCCAGTCCGTGTAATTGCTACCATCATCTTTCAACTTTGCTTTCTCAAGGAACGCATTAAAATTCAACGGAACAACAGCACGAGCCATCTATCTACAATCAACATAAACAAGCAAGATACTATCAGGTACTAAGTTCATGATAAGTTTAAGTTCAATTAATCAAATTACTTAAGAACTCCCACTTAGATAGACATCCCTCTAATCCTCTAAGTGATCACGTGATCCAAATCAACTAAACCATAACCGATCATCACGTGAGATGGAGTAGTTTTCAATGGTGAACATCGTTATGTTGATCATATCTACTATATGATTCACGCTCGACCTTTCGGTCTCTGTGTTCCGAGGCCATATCTGCATATGCTAGGCTCGTCAAGTTTAACCTGAGTATTCTGCGTGTGCAAAACTGGCTTGCACCCGTTGTAGATGGACGTAGAGCTTATCACACCCGATCATCACGTGGTGTCTGGGCACGACGAACTTTGGCAACGGTGCATACTCAGGGAGAACACTTCTTGATAATTTAGTGAGAGATCATCTTATAATGCTACCGTCAATCAAAGCAAGATAAGATGCATAAAAAGATAAACATCACATGCAATCAATATAAGTGATATGATATGGCCATCATCATCTTGTGCTTGTGATCTCCATCTCCTGAGCACCGTCATGATCACCATCGTCACCGGCGCGACACCTTGATCTCCATCGTAGCATCGTTGTCGTCTCGCCAATCTTATGCTTCCACGACTATCGCTACCGCTTAGTGATAAAGTAAAGCATTACATCGCGATTGCATTGCATACAATAAAGCGACAACCATATGGCTCCTGCCAGTTGCCGATAACTCGGTTACAAAACATGATCATCTCATACAATAAAATTCAGCATCATGCCTTGACCATATCACATCACAACATGCCCTGCAAAAACAAGTTAGACGTCCTCTACTTTGTTGTTGCAAGTTTTACGTGGCTGCTACGGGCTTAAGCAAGAACCAATCTCACCTACGCATCAAAACCACAACGATAGTTTGTCAAATAGACTCCGTTTTAACCTTCGCAAGGACCGGGCGTAGCCACACTTGGTTCAACTAAAGTTGGAGAGACTGTCGCCCGCAAGCCACCTATGTGCAAAGCACGTCGGGAAAACCGGTCTCGCGTAAGCGTACGCGTAATGTCGGTCCGGGTCGTCTCGTCCAACAATACCGCCGAACCAAAGTATGACATGCTGGTAGGTAGTATGACTTATATCGCCCACAACTCACTTGTGTTCTACTCGTGCATATAACATCAAACCATAAAACCTAGGCTCGGATGCCACTATTGGGGAAGGCATTAATTTCAAAAAAAATCCTACGCACACGCAAGATCATGGTGATGCATAGCAACGAGAGGGGAGAGTGTTGTCTACGTACCCACGCAGACCGACTGCGGAAGCGTTGACGCAACATAGAGGAAGTAGTCGTACGTCTTCCCGATCCGACCGATCCAAGCACCGTTACTCCGGCACCTCCGAGTTCTTAGCACACGTACAGCTCGATGATGATCCCCGGGCTCCGATCCAGCAAAGCGTCGGGGAGGAGTTCCGTCAGCACGACGGCGTGGTGACGATCTTGATGTTCTACTGTCGCAGGGCTTCGCCTAAGCACCGCTACAATATGATCGAGGTGGAATATGGTGGCAGGGGGCACCGCACACGGCTAAGGAACGATCTCAAGGATCAACTTGTGTGTCTAGAGGTGCCCCCCTGCCCCTGTATATAAAGGATCCAAGGGGGAGGGGGCGGCCGGCCAGGAGGAGGGCGCAGGAGGAGTCCTACTCCTACCGGGAGTAGGACTCCCCCCCCCCCCAATCCTAGTTGGAATAGGATTCCCCGAGGGGGAAAGAGAGAGAGGGGGCCGGCCACCTCTCCTTGTCCTAATAGGACTAGGGGAGGGGGGAGGCGCACGGCCCACCTTGGGCTGCCCCTTTCTCCTTTCCACTAACGCCCACTAAGGCCCATATAGCTCCCGGGGGGTTCCGGTAACCTCCTGGTACTCCGGTAAAATCTTGATTTCACCCGGAACACTTCCGATATCCAAACATAGGCTTCCAATATATCAATCTTTATGTCTCGACCATTTCGAGACTCCTCGTCATGTCCGTGATCACATCCGGGACTCCGAACTAACTTCGGTACATCAAAATGCATAAACTCATAATAACTGTCATCGTAACGTTAAGCGTGCGGACCCTACGGTTCGAGAACAATGTAGACATGACCGAGACACGTCTCCGGTCAATAACCAATAGCGGGACCTGGATGCCATATTGGCTCCTACATATTCTACGAAGATCTTTATCGGTCAGACCGCATAACAACATACGTTGTTCCCTTTGTCATCGGTATGTTACTTGCCCGAGATTCGATCGTCGGTATCCAATACCTAGTTCAATCTCGTTACCGGCAAGTCTCTTTACTCGTTCCGTAATACATCATCTCGCAACTAACTCATTAGTTGCAATGCTTGCAAGGCTTATGTGATGTGCATTACCGAGAGGGCCCAGAGATACCTCTCCGACAATCGGAGTGACAAATCCTAATCTCGAAATACGCCAACCCAACATCTACCTTTGGAGACACCTGTAGAGCTCCTTTATAATCACCCAGTTACGTTGTGACGTTTGGTAGCACACAAAGTGTTCCTCCGGTAAACGGGAGTTGCATAATCTCATAGTCATAGGAACATGTATAAGTCATGAAGAAAGCAATAGCAACATACTAAACGATCGATTGCTAAGCTAATGAAGTGGGTCATGTCAATCAGATCATTCAACTAATGATGTGACCTCATTAATCAAATAACAACACCTTGTTCATGGTTAGGAAACATAACCATCTTTGATTAACGAGCTAGTCAAGTAGAGGCATACTAGTGACACTAAATTTGTCTATGTATTCACACATGTATTATATTTCCGGTTAATACAATTCTAGCATGAATAATAAACATTTATCATGATATAAGGAAATAAATAATAACTTTATTATTGCCTCTAGGGCATATTTCCTTCAGCTACCCCACCATCTCAGCGGAGAAGCAGCGTGGCTTCCATGGAGCTTGTTCAGCCTGATTTTACGGCTCCTCGCTACCCCATGGATAGTATCACGGATGCTGAACATTATGTGTTGATGGCGAAATGCCAGAACCTGACCTTGAAGGTGGCGCTCGGCTCTGTTGTGCCTCCTTGACTGAGGGAACTTTCCATTTCCGCCCGATGCCACATGACTAAGTGATAAACCACAAGTATAGGGGATCACAACAGTTTTCGAGGGTAGAGTATTCAACCCAAATTTATAGATTCGACACAAGGGGAGCCAAAGAATATTCTTGAGTATTAGCAGCTGAGTTGTCAATTCAACCACGCCTAAAATACTTAATATCTACAACAAACTATTTAGTAGCAAAGTTGTATGGAAGTAGCGGTAACGGTGGCAAAAGTAATAGTAGCAGTTTTGTAGCAATCGAAACAGTGGCAACGAAAAAGTAACGAAGCAAAGATCAATATGTGAAAAGCTTGTAGGGAATGGATCAATGATGGATAATTATGTCGGATGGCATTCATCATGTGAAGGTTATAACATAGGGTGACACAGAACTAGCTCCAGTTCATAAATATAATGTAGGCATGTATCCCGAATATAGTCATACGTGCTTATGGAGAAGAACTTGCATGACATCTTTTGTCCTACCCTCCCGTGGCAGCAGGGTCCTATTGGAAACTAAGGGATATTAAGGCCTCCTTTTAATAGAGTACCGGACCAAAGAATTAGCACTTAGTGAATACATGAACTCCTCAAACTACGGTCATCACCGGGAGTGGTACCGACTATTGTCACTCCGGGGTTGCCGGGTCATAACTAAAGGAAATATGCCCTGGAGGCAATAATAAAGTTATTATTTATTTCCTTATATCATGATAAATGTTTATTTTTCATGCCATAATTGTATTAACCGGAAACATAATACATGTGTGAATACATAGACAAACAGATTGTCACTAGTATGCCTCTACTTGACTAGCTCGTTGATCAAAGATGGTTATGTTTCCTAACCATAGACATCAGTTGTCATTTGATTAATGGGGTCACATCATTAGGAAAATGATGTGATTGACTTGACCCATTCTGTTAGCTTAGCACACGATCGTTTAGTATTCTGCTATTGCTTTCTTCATGACTTATACATGTTCCTATGACTATGAGATTATGCAACTCCCGTTTACCGGAGGAACACTTTGTGTGCTACCAAATGTCACAACGTAACTGGGTGATTATAGAGGTGCTCTGCAGGTGTCTCCGAAGGTACTTGTTGGGTTGGCGTATTTCGAGATTAAGATTTGTCACTCCGATTGTCGGAGAGGTATCTCTGGGCCCTCTCGGTAATGCACATCACTTAAGCCTTGCAAGCATTGCAACTAATGAGTTAGTTGCGGGATGATGTATTACGGAACGAGTAAAGAGACATGCCGGTAATGAGATTGAACTAGGTATTGAGATACCAACGATCGAATCTCGGGCAAGTAACATACCGATGACAAAGGGAACAACGTATGTTGTTATGCGATTTGACCGATAAAGATCTTGTAGAATATGTAGGAGACAATATGAGCATCCAGGTTCCGCTATTGGTTATTGACCGGAGACGTGTCTCGGTCATGTCTACATAGTTCTCGAACCCGTAGGGTCCGCACGCTTAACGTTTCGATGATAGTTATATTATGAGTTTATATGTTTTGATGTACCTAAGATTTTTTGGAGTCCCGGATGTGATCCCGAACATGACGAGGAGTCTCGAAATGGTCGAGACATGAAGATTGATATATTGGAAGCCTATGTTTGGATATCGAAGTATTCCGGGAGAAATCGGGATTATACCGGAGTACCGGGAGGTTACCGGAACCCCCGGGGACTTAATGGGCCTTAGTGGGCCTAGGTGGAAGAGAGGAGAGGCGGCTAGGGCTGGGCCACGCGCCCTCCCCCCCCCCCAGTCCGAATAGGACAAGGAGAAGGGTGCAGCGCCCCCCCCCCTTCCTTCTTCTCCTCCACTCTTTCCCCCTCCCATGTCCTAATCCAACTAGGAAAGGGGGGAGTCCTACTCCCGGTGGGAGTAGGACTCCTCCTGGCGCGCCTCCTCCCTGGCCGGCCGCACCCCCCTTGCTCCTTTATATACAGGGGCAGGGGGCACCCCATAGACACAACAATTGGTCATTTGATCTTTTAGCCGTGTGCGGTGCCCCCCTCCACCATAGTCCACCTCGATATTGTTGTAGCGGTGCTTAGGCGAAGCCCTGCGTCGGTAGAACATCAACATCGTCACCACGCCGTCGTGCTGACGAAACACTCCCTTAACACTCGGCTGGATCGGAGTTGGAGGGACGTCATCGAGCTGAACGTGTGCTGAACTCGGAGGTGTCGTACGTTCGGTACTTGATCGGTCGGATCATGAAGACGTACGACCACATCAACCGCCTTGTGCTAACGCTTCTGCTTTCAGTCTACGAGGGTACGTGGACAAAACTCTCTCCTCTCGTTGCTGTGCATCACCATGATCTTGCATGTGCATAGGAAATTTTTTGAAATTACTACGTTCCCTAACAGTGGCATTCGAGCCAGGTTTTATGCGTAGATGTCATATGCATGAGTAGAACACAAGTGACTTGTGGGCGATATAAGTCATACTTCTTACCAGCATGTCATACTTTGGTTCGGCGGTATTGTTGGATGAAGCGGCCCGGACCGACATTACGTGTATGCTTACGTGAGACTGGTTCTACCGACGTGCTTTGCACACAGGTGGCTGGCGGGTGTCAGTTTCTCCAACTTTAGTTGAACTGAGTGTGGCTACGCCCGGTCCTTGCGAAGGTTAAAACAACACCAACTTGACAAACTATCATTGTGGTTTTGATGCGTAGGTAAGAACGGTTCTTGCTAAGCCCGTAGTAGCCACGTAAAACTTGCAACAACAAAGTAGAGGACGTCTAACTTGTTTTTGCAGGGCATGTTGTGATGTGATATGGTCAAGACATGATGCTAAATTTTATTGTATGAGATGATCATGTTTTGTAACCGAGTTATGGCCACTGGCAAGAGCCATATGGTTGTCGCTTTATTGTATGCAATGCAATCACCCTGTAATGCTTTACTTTATCACTAAGCGGTAGCGATAGTCGTGGAAGCATAAGATTTGCGAGACGACAATGATGCTACGATGGAGATCAAGGTGTCGCGCCGGTGACGATGGTGATCATGACGGTGCTTCGGAGATGGAGATCACAACCACAAGATAATGATGGCCATATCATATCACTTATATTGATTGCATGTGATGTTTATCTTTTATGCATCTTATATTGCTTTGATTGACGGTAGCATTATAAGATGATCTCTCACTAAATTTCAAGATAAAAAGTGTTCTCCCTGAGTATGCACCATTGCCAAAGTTCGTCCTGCCTAGACACCACGTGATGATCGGGTGTGATAAGCTCTACGTCCATCTACAATTGGTGCAAGCCAGTTTTGCACACGCGGAATACTCAGGTTAAACTTGACGAGCCTAGCATATGCAGATATGGCCTCGGAACACTGAGACCGAAAGGTCGAGCGTGAATCATATAGTAGATATGATCAACATAGTGATGTTCACCATTGAAAACTGCTCCATTTCACGTGATGATCGGTTATGGTTTAGTTGATTTGGATCACGTAATCACATAGAAGATTAGAGGGATGTCTTTCTAAGTGGGAGTTCTTAAGTAATATGATTAATTGAACTTAAATTTATCATGAACTTAGTACCTGATAGTATCTTGCTTGTCTATGTTTAATTGTAGATAGATGGCCCGTGCTGTTGTTCCGTTGAATTTTAATGCGTTCCTTGAGAAAGCAAAGTTGAAAGATGATGGTAGCAATTACACAGATTGGGTCCGTAACTTGAGGATTATACTCATTCCTGCTCAGAAGAATTACGTCCTGGAAGCACCACTGAGTGCCAGGCCTGCTGCTGATGCAACTGACGACGTTAAGAACGTCTGGCAGAGCAAAGCTGATGACGACTCAATAGTTCCGTGTGCCATGCTTTACGGCTTAGAACCGGGACTTCAACGATGTTTTGAATGTCATGGAGCATATGAGATGTTCCAGGAGTTGAAGTTAATATTTCAAGCAAATGCCCGGATTGAGAGATATGAAGTCTCCAATAAGTTCTACAGCTGCAAGATGGAGGAGAATAGTTCTGTCAGTGAACATATACTCAAAATGTCTGGGTACCATAATCACTTGACTCAGCTGGGAGTTAATCTTCCGGTTTATAGTGTCATTGACAGAGTTCTACAATCACTGCCACCAAGCTACAAGAGCTTCGTGATGAACTATAATATGCAAGGGATGGATAAGACAATTCCCGAGCTCTTCGCAATCCTAAAGGCTGCGGAGGTAGAAATCAAGAAGGAGCATCAAGTGTTGATGGTCAGTAAGACAACCAGTTTCAAGAAGAAGGGCAAAGGGAAGAAGAAGGGGAACTTCAAGAAGAACAGCAAGCAATTTGTTGCTCAGGAGAAGAAACCCAAGTCTGGACCTAAGCCTGAAACTGAGTGCTTCTACTGCAAGCAGACTGGTCACTGGAAGCGGAACTGCCCCAAGTATTTGGCGGATAAGAAGGATGGCAAGGTGAACCAAGGTATATGTGATATACATGTTATTGATGTGTACCTTACTACAGCTCGCAGTAGCACCTGGGTATTTGATACTGGTTCTGTTGCTAATATTTGCAACTCGAAACAGGGACTACAGATTAAGCGAACACTGGCAAAGGACGAGGTGACGATGCGCGTGGGGAATGGTTCCAAAGTTGATGCGATCGCGGTCGGCACGCTACCTCTACATCTACCTTCGGGATTAGTATTAGACCTAAATAATTGTTATTTGGTGCCAGCATTGAGCATGAACATTATATCTGGATCTTGTTTGATGTGAGACGGTTATTCATTTAAATCAGAGAATAATGGTTGTTCTATTTATATGAGTAACATCTTTTATGGTCATGCACCCTTGAAGAGTGGTCTATTTTTGATGAATCTCGATAGTAGTGATACACATATTCATAATGTTGAAGCCAAAAGATGCAGAGTTGATAATGATAGTGCAACTTATTTGTAGCACTACCGTTTAGGTCATATCGGTGTAAAGCGCATGAAGAAACTCCATATTGATGGACTTTTGGAACCACTTGATTATGAATCACTTCGTACTTGTGAACCGTGCCTCATGGGCAAGATGACTAAAACGCCGTTCTCCGGAACTATGGAGAGAGCAACAGATTTGTTGGAAATCATGTATGTGGTCCGATGAATGTTGAGGCTCGTGGCGGATATCGTTATTTTCTCACCTTCACAGATGATTTAAGCAGATATGGGTATATCTACTTGATGAAGCATAAGTCTGAATCATTTGAAAAGTTCAAAGAATTTCAGAGTGAAGTTGAAAATCATCGTAACAAGAAAATAAATTTCTACGATCTGATCATGGAGGAGAATATTTGAGTTACGAGTTTGGTCTACATTTGAAACAATGCGGAATAGTTTCGCAACTCACGCCACCCGGAACACCACAGCGTAATGGTGTGTCCGAACGTCGTAATCGTACTTTACTAGATATGGTGTGATCTACGATGTCTCTTACAGATTTACCGCTATCATTTTGGGGTTATGCTTTAGAGACGGCCGCATTCACATTAAATAGGGCACCATCGAAATCCGTTGTCAGGACCCCGACTCGATGCCACATCGATCTAGCATGTAACACGTCATATCACTTTGTGGCCTCACGCACGGTATTCCCACGGGTGTCGCCTTACCTTAGCCCGGGACCGTTTGCGCCTTTTGGCACACGTATATGACGGTGTCGCTAGCATCCATATGATAAGGAGCCCGGGCTGACATGGCTAGTCGTAAACCCAAAGTGGCACAGACTTACAGGGACAGGCATCCATGACCCAGCATCGAACGTGTCGGTCATCAACGAGTGAATCCAGGCTGTAGCACTGGGCAAGCAGGACTCCGGTGAACCGGGCTGTAGCAGGCTAACAGGACTCCGGTATTCATCGCGTGACATTTCCCCGAAGGGACAGACACAGGAACGAAGAAGGACACATGCCGGCCAGCCTAAGTGTTCCGGAGCAGTAGCAAGCTACCATGGCTCGGTGGAAACACTAGGAGACATTTCCCCGTAAGAGAGGCTACTAAGGATAAACAACTAGATGGTCAGATCCCACACATACCAAGCATTTCAATAACATATACACAATATGCTCGATATGTGCAAATACAACATGGCATCACAACATGACTCTATGACTCAAGTAATTTATTCAATAGGCTCCGAGGAGCGGGATATTACAAACATGGTTCTCATGACCCAACAATCAGAGCATACAAATCAAAACACAAGCGGAAGCTATCATGTCTGGGTACAGATATCTATAACTGAAAAAGGCTTGAAAGCCTGACTATCTATCAGATCCTGCCGAGGGCTCAGGATCGTAGCTGAGGTAACAAGCTAAACGTCGAAGTCCACGCGAAACTACTAGTGAGACCGAAGTCTCTCTGCAAAAACATAAAATAGGCAAACGTGAGTACAAATGTACCCAGCAAGACTTACATCAGAACTAACTACATATGCATCATTTTCAACAAGGGGATGGTGGGGTTTAACTGCAGCAAGCCAGCTTTGACTCGGTGGCTATCCTGAACTACGACTGCAATGTAACTCTTTGAGGTGGCGCACACGAGTCCACATATTCACCATATCAATACACCACTATGGATCCGCTCCCGTCTCCCTACGAGAACGCCATCCATAGCACTCACGCTTATCTTGCGTATTTTAGGGTATCCACTTTCACTTGTCTATGAACTGATATAAGCAACCCAGAAGTCCTTTACCGCGGACACGGCTATTCGAATAGATAATGTTAACCCTGCAGGGGTGTACTTCTTCACACATGTTTCCACCACTTAGCGTCTGCACACGACATGTGCTCGGCAGACTTCAAGCGAAAGCCGACGTGGGTGTAGACCACGACCTACCTAAACACTTAAGCCTCTAGTCCAGGTTTATCGCCTATTCAGGTTCCATCCGCAGGGAGTCCGGCCGAGGTTTCCCATACGGCCCCGAACGATGTGAACAGGGTTCCCGAGATACCTAACGGGTATTCGGTACACCCGGCCACGTACCTACCGCATCACAGCCCACCCCTATGGTCAGCGCTGTCCACGGCCTCTAGTAGGCTACAAACACCAGAAACTACTTGCAACTCCTGGACAGAGAGCTAGGGTGAATAAGAAGTCGAGCGGGGTCATATTTCAGGGCCCAATGTATGGTAGTAGCTGAATCATGGATCACAAACACAGAACTCAGTTCCTGAGGACGGCTTCAATGAGACAACCCACCATGTACTCCTACATGGCCTGTCACCGCTACCTTTACCAAATCGTGTTCACACACTTAGCTCACACACGGTAGGACATGTTCACACGCCTCTGATTCATCCCCGATGAATCAGACCTGACTCAACTCTAAGCAGTAGCAGGCATGACAAACAAACATGAATGAGTAGGCACAACTGGGCTCAAACAACTCCTACTCATGCTAGTGGGTTTCATCTATTTACTGTGGCAATGACAGGTCATGCAAAGGATAAAGGGGTTCAGCTACCGCAGCAAGTAACAGATATGTCGCTGTTGTCCTAATGCAGTAAAAGAGAGCAGGAGCGAGAGACTAGGATTGTATCGGAATGAACAAGGGGGTTTTGCTTGCCTGGCACTTCTGAAGATAACATTGAGTCTTCATCAGTGTCAACGATCACATCATCGGTATCACGTCTATCGAGAGGGGACAAATACCGGCAACACAGAAGGGAACACAATCAATGCAATGCACAATATGATGCATGATCATGACATGGCAAAATGACGGTGTTTTGGGCTAATGTAACTAGCAACAGATTAAATGAAGTTGGTTTGAATACAAGATTCAAATTCAACTCCATATGTGATTATTTAAATGCCCTTTTATTGATTTGTGCTAAACAGCAGCTATAAGTTGTTCTAACATGCATGAAAATGGTACAGATGGATTCCTTGAATTTTTCTGATAATTTTTCATATATAAATTATTTAATTTGGAGTTACGGTTAATTTTCTATGATTTTTAGAAGTTTTAGGCATTTTCTGGAATTTTCTGATTAATTTAAATCCAGAAAATCATTTAATGCGTCAGCATGACATCACCTTGACGTCAGCAGGTCAACAGGGCGCCTCCAGGTCAAACCTGACCAGTGGGGTCCACTGGTCAGTGACCCAGGGCTGTTTAGCTCGCTGACAGGTGGGGTCAGGTCAACATCCACGTCATCATGGTCAACTCTGACGTGTGGGTCCACAGTGATTAGATAATATTCAACAGAAATTAAACTAGTGTTAGTTAGGGGCGTGGGCCCAGTAGTCAGTGAGAGGGGGGGTTAGTTAGTGGCATCATTAGCCACTAATTACGGTGCCACGTCGGCACGGCCGGAGTTAACCCGCCGGCGACCTATACAACGACGGAGGCTCGCCGGACTTGAGCTACAGGCGGCGGCTGGACTCGCGGAGACCACCGGGGCGTAGCCCGTGCTCTCCCGTATCCAAAGGAGCAGGAGGGTGGTGGCGGGGGCGCCGGAGCTCGCCGGAAGTGCGCTCGCGGCGGCGCCGGAGTTCGGGTGAGTGCGGGGTTGACGCTATCGTGCATGGGAGGAGGGGCTGGTGGGCGCTACGGGCTCCTGGGAGCAAACCGAGTGCTATGACGCGCCCAGGCACGAGCTATGGCGTCTGTAGCCACGACGGCGGCATGGCCGGCGGCGGTGAGCTTTCGGGCTCGTGGGGAACGGCGCTACAGCACGGGGGCGAGCACAAGGAGTTAGGGGATAAGGTAAGTGGCTCACGGCGAGTCAGACGGTGCAGACGGCGGGGCCGGGGAGGCTCTGGACGCGGCGAATCAAGCGACGGAGATCGCCGGCACCGAGGTTGGAGAAGACGTCCGGGGCGGCGATGCAGCGCTCCCCTGGTTGCTTGGCTCGGGGTGGACAAGGAGAACGACGATGCGGTCCTTCTGGATTGGTCGGCGAGGCGAGTGGTGGTCGGTGGCCGTGGCTATGGCGAGCGGCGGCGACGGCGACTCTCGGGTGGCTCGGGGAAGAGAGTCAGGGGAGGGAGAGAGGGGGTCCAGAGAGAGAGAGGCGGTCGAGGGGGGTCGAGGGCGTCTCCGTGGCGTCGCGAGGGAGTCGGGGAGGCTGCCACGGCGAAGCAGGAGGTGGAGGCCTCCGCGTGCGCGCGTGCGTGCGGTGTCCGTCCTCCTAGCAAAGGAGGAAGATGACAAGGGGGGGGGGGGAAGGAGGTGGACTGGGCCGGCCAGATGGGCTGGCCAGCTGGGCCAGGTAAGTGGCGCCAGGTAATTCCCTTCTCTCTCTGTCTTTTCTAATTATTTCAGTTTTGTATTTTGCAGGTTTGTTTTGAATTTGGTTTTGAAACCAATTCAATTTATTTTGCTTCTGACAATATTTTTAGGAGCTAAAAGAATTAAAACAATGCTCCACAAAATATTTCAGAATTATTGGACCTATATTTATTTAATAGTAGATATAAATCCAATTCAAATAATTATTGATTTAATTCAAATGCCCAAATTAAATGTTTCTGAGACACCAAAAATATTGGTTTGGATTTTACCTCTTGCCAATATTTCCAGAGGATAACAGGAACATTTTCTTGGACTTATTTGAAGCGATTTTATCTTGATCATTTTTAAAAGGATTCTGAGGCTTTGAAAATTCCCCAATTCAAATTTCATTTGAATTTAAACATGATGCAGCAACCAAGCTAGTCCAAGGCCAAGGTAAAGCTAGGGATGTGACAACTCACCCCCACTAAACAAGAATCTCGTCTCGAGATTCAAGCGTAGGGTAAGGTGAAAGGTAAATGCAACTAGTATAATCTTCACGATCCAGGTTGCACTTCAATTGAACGTTGATTCGTTCACCATCATCGTCTCGACGTCTTGTTCTGAGAACTCCAGCCAACATGACAACGAGAGGAAAGGAAAGACTTTAAAAGAATTGTTCCTCTCGAAGGTCGAACAACTCAGGATTAACCCACGGAATGAGACATAACAACATCTCTCGAGCTGAGAGACGAAGCACACCTCTAGAGGAATGGAGTGGAACAGATGACGAAGGTTCACTAGGTAGACAACGATTCCACACCTAAGAAGGTGGTAATCGATTGTCAACGTAGCGAGGAGTTGAGTTGCCATGAAACCACAACGAGGCACCTTAGGGAAGGTGACTCGTAGAAATATCCCCTTAAGTGGCAAAAAGAATTACCTTTGATTCAGAGATCATTGAGACTCTTTAAACCAGCCTAAGGCAATTCTCGAGCAATCGTTTGGAGGGGTTCGGTGGAATGGTATACTCAGACTTGGATGATGTGGATTACCTTGTTGAAGACAACGTAATGGATGAATTTGCTTATCACCGGAAATGGAAGAGACCCATGGTAGAATGGCACAATGGCGGTGCAAGCTGGGAACAGAATGCAAATGCTGGGAATGATTCTGGTAACTGGGGAAGAACCCAACAATAGAGAGTGAATTCACTGTTTGAATAGGTCATAGCATTGCCGAGAAAACTGAGAGCAAACCCAGTTAGTGTCGATGATAACAACTAGCGCTTGCGCGTGCTCTCAAGAACTTGAGCATTTCCACATTCATCAAGGTTTTACCAATATCCGTGTCAAGGGTCCGGTAACACAACGTACTACCATGATGAATGGTGATGGAGGATGCAGATGCAAAGGAAGATAACACCTTCTCGGATTTCACCCTTGGCGGGGCCAAGGAAATAAAATCTGGATGATCGACCGAGAGACATTTAGCACTCCGCTTCTAATGTTCTCCTTGATGTGCTAGTGTAACCCATTCATAGAAATGGTCTGGTATCTAGAACATCAAGTAGAAGGTCGGACTTCGGGAACACAACAAATCATAAGGCACAACTAGAGAGTAAATCTTACGAAATCCTTATGGGGAGGTGGCCAACTTCATCAATCAAGATACTACAATAATAGGTCTTCCGGCTGGGTGTGTTGGCCATGACATCCACTTTACCGGTTATCGCGCGACCAATATTATAATTCTTGGGAAATATTCCAACTGTCATATCTGCCTGAGATTCAGATCTGGTTGGTGTCAGGATATTCCAGACTCATCGAGTCTAGGAAGAAAAATGAAAGTTTGCAACACAAATCGACGAGATGACGTTGCGAGATTCTTGGGAAATGAACTACGATAGCAAGCTCCAAAACATGAGCTGGTTCTACTACACATGTGTGAACACGCTGCCTCAGACAAACATGATCGCATGGTAGTCTTACAATAAAACACTACCAAGTTCTGGTTGGGAACCATCAGCGAGGATATCGAAGTTCTTTCATAGGTCCGGATTAGCTCTTATGAAGATACTCCTTCTCCTTGAACAAATCAGTCAGTGGCTTGGTGTGCTAGGATATACATATGGAATGAAGATGATCAGTCTAACAGACCATAGAATTCTTCGCACGTGCATGACCGACTTGGGATGATTCCAAAGGAGCAAAACAAACTTTCTCGAATTCACGACGGCAGCTTACATCAAAATGCACGTGAATCAAAGGAAGTCACTCCTTTCATCAAACAAGTACTTCATGAGCTAGCATGAAGAAAATGCTTTCAAAAGTTTCCAACACTAACTTAATGTTCAACAACATCATGGAGGAGATAAGGATGTTGTCAATGGACTCAACAACAACTCATCGGAATTTCCATATCACTGGACTTCCACCATCGTGTGAACACGGTGATAGCATTGGTCAGACCCAAAAGATATAATGGTGTATGCTCGAGGGAGGAACCACGAGGAAGACAGCATTACGAGCATCGTTGGTTCTGACTTGATTTGACGATAGCCCACACTCAAATCAAAGAATTGATAAGACGATAGGTCCAGCAACTGATCACAGGGACCAATCGATGAAGATATCATCTTTCTTCAACACACACTACACAAGAATATCCCTCTGGAACGAACTAAGTTAGGCAAGCTTTTATCTTCCAACCCTCCAAGTTGTTGTTTAGCTTAACCAACTAGCTCAGGGATATCTAACACCGATTCTTGGAGAGAAGGTGGTTCACAAGAAACCAACTTGATCACGGGCTCAACATAACAGTCAGGTGACAACCTGGTAATACTTCTGAGAAGATATTCAGAAAATTACGAACCACCGGTATGTTACTAAGCTCGAGAACAATCTTGCTTTTCAGGGCAAGACGATATGATCAATAGAGCAAGGATTTGAAAGATCCTAACTCATCAATCGAAAGGTGCACCGAAATAAGGACTAGGTAGCACGATCAGTCTTAGAAGGATGATTCAAAAACCAACATGCTAAGAATGAAATTATTGTCCTTTAACTACCCAGCAACGAGGTTGCTAGGCGTATTGATTTCACACATCATAATTCATTTGTCGGTATTCCGGTTGCATCAACACGAAGACCGAGGAATGACTAATGATGGCAAGAAGTATCACTGTACCAAGAGTTCATAGGATGGTGTGCAATTCCTATAACAATCCCGATATAAAGATGGTAATACTCCAAGGTAGAACAGAACAAAAGCTGGATTAGCAATTTGATCTGCGGAGCACAACTTCTTTGACCCAATCCTGGATATGGAAGAGGTACTGGAGTTTGTTTCTCCTAGTCATTCTGCGATAGAATGGCTTGACGGACCACAAGAGTAATAGGCATCGATAAACGAACGCACGCATACTCTTGACTATCAATTGATAGACGAGGGTCAGAATGCAACTAAAGAGAACAACTCAAAGGAACACACGATTTTCTGGGTTGTGGATGCATAGATTAGTATGTCGAACCAAGTTCAACATATTTCTTCCGGATAATCCATGCGGAAGGGTAGAACTGGCAGAGCCACAATATATAATGGAGAACTCATCAAGAATAATCCTGTTGTGATATTTCAGTTCAACGAGGAACTTCTGCCATAAGTAGTTCATGGTATTTGGAAGAAGAAGATACCACGGACTTCAAGGACTATCACAAAGGTTACTAATAACCTAAGGGAGCTAGCAATTACTATCAACATGAAGTAAGTAGGGTGGATCTCGGGTCCAAGAACCCAGGAACAGAATACCTACTACTAAGTAGCATCACGAATGCTTTCGAGAATGATGGCCAGAATCATCACACTGGGAACACAAATCATGGCTAAATTACTAGATGATCCCCTGAGACACCTAGGGTCATAATAATTATTCCAACATAAATGTCAAGGCAATAGAATACCTCAACTCACTGATTAGTGTGGTTAATCTGGCCCATGGGAACATTGAAACGGGAAGAAAGGATTTGCAAATGCATCAGACTACTTTGAAACCTGGGATGACTCGGACAGCATAACGGCTGTAAATGCTCAGAAAAGATTTGAGACATTCACAAAAATGGTGGCATAACCACTCAGAAGCACAATATCAAGGTTTCGAGATCAATAATTAACATACAGAAGTACTAGGAACTGAAACGAGGCTTAAGTCCAACAATCTATAAGTCTACGGTTTAGTAACACGTGATCCTGATAGAAAGAAAAGATAGCCTAGTTCTTAATCCCCGTAGAAAAGAAGATGATGACTCAGATCAGAAGGCATAAGGTATAAGGAGTAAAAAGAGCCTTACGTTCCATCCCACAATCAATTCCCTTATATAACTAAAGAATTTCTAGACTCAACTTCGACCAGTTTGGCTTGGTAATCCTACAGGCAGCCTGGCTCTGATACCAACGCTGTCAGGACCCCGACTCGATGCCACATCGATCTAGCATGTAACACGTCATATCACTTTGCGGCCTCACGCACGGTATTCCCACGGGTGTCGCCTTACCTTAGCCCGGGACCGTTTGCGCCTTTTGGCACACGTATATGACGGTGTCGCTAGCATCCATATGATAAGGAGCCCGGGCTGACATGGCTAGTCGTAAACCCAAAGTGGCACAGACTTACAGGGACAGGCATCCATGACCCAGCATCGAACGTGTCGGTCATCAACGAGTGAATCCAGGCTGTAGCACTGGGCTAGCAGGACTCCGGTGAACCGGGCTGTAGCAGGCTAACAGGACTCCGGTATTCATCGCGTGACATTTCCCCGAAGGGACAGACACAGGAACGAAGAAGGACACATGCCGGCCAGCCTAAGTGTTCCGGAGCAGTAGCAAGCTACCATGGCTCGGTGGAAACACTAGGAGACATTTCCCCGTAAGAGAGGCTACTAAGGATAAACAACTAGATGGTCAGATCCCACACATACCAAGCATTTCAATAACATACACACAATATGCTCGATATGTGCAAATACAACATGGCATCACAACATGACTCTATGACTCAAGTAATTTATTCAATAGGCTCCGAGGAGCGGGATATTACAAACATGGTTCTCATGACCCAACAATCAGAGCATACAAATCAAAACACAAGCGGAAGCTATCATGTCTGGGTACAGACATCTATAACTGAAAAAGGCTTGAAAGCCTGACTATCTATCAGATCCTGCCGAGGGCTCAGGATCGTAGCTGAGGTAACAAGCTAAATGTCGAAGTCCACGCGAAACTACTAGTGAGACCGAAGTCTCTCTGCAAAAACATAAAATAGGCAAACGTGAGTACAAATGTACCCAGCAAGACTTACATCAGAACTAACTACATATGCATCATTTTCAACAAGGGGATGGTGGGGTTTAACTGCAGCAAGCCAGCTTTGACTCGGTGGCTATCCTGAACTACGACTGCAATGTAACTCTTTGAGGTGGCGCACACGAGTCCACATATTCACCATATCAATACACCACTATGGATCCGCTCCCGTCTCCCTACGAGAACGCCATCCATAGCACTCACGCTTATCTTGCATATTTTAGGGTATCCACTTTCACTTGTCTATGAACTGATATAAGCAACCCAGAAGTCCTTTACCGCGGACACGGCTATTCGAATAGATAATGTTAACCCTGCAGGGGTGTACTTCTTCACACATGTTTCCACCACTTAGCGTCTGCACACGACATGTGCTCGCCAGACTTCAAGCGAAAGCCAACGTGGGTGTAGACCACGACCTACCTAAACACTTAAGCCTCTAGTCCAGGTTTATCGCCTATTCAGGTTCCATCCGCAGGGAGTCCGGCCGAGGTTTCCCATACGGCCCCGAACGATGTGAACAGGGTTCCCGAGATACCTAACGGGTATTCGGTACACCCGGCCACGTACCTACCGCATCACAGCCCACCCCTATGGTCAGCGTTGTCCACGGCCTCTAGTAGGCTACAAACACCAGAAACTACTTGCAACTCCTGGACAGAGAGCTAGGGTGAATAAGAAGTCGAGCGGGGTCATATTTCAGGGCCCAATGTATGGTAGTAGCTGAATCATGGATCACAAACACAGAACTCAGTTCCTGAGGACGGCTTCAATGAGACAACCCACCATGTACTCCTACATGGCCTCTCACCGCTACCTTTACCAAATCGTGTTCACACACTTAGCTCACACACGGTAGGACATGTTCACACGCCTTTGATTCATCCCCGATGAATCAGACCTGACTCAACTCTAAGCAGTAGCAGGCATGACAAACAAACATGAATGAGTAGGCACAACTGGGCTCAAACAACTCCTACTCATGCTAGTGGGTTTCATCTATTTACTGTGGCAATGACAGGTCATGCAAAGGATAAAGGGGTTCAGCTACCGCAGCAAGTAACAGATATGTCGCTGTTGTCCTAATGCAGTAAAAGAGAGCAGGAGCGAGAGAGTAGGATTGTATCGGAATGAACAAGGGGGTTTTGCTTGCCTGGCACTTCTGAAGATAACATTGAGTCTTCATCAGTGTCAACGATCACATCATCGGTATCACGTCTATCGAGAGGGGACAAATACCGGCAACACAGAAGGGAACACAATCAATGCAATGCACAATATGATGCATGATCATGACATGGCAAAATGACGGTGTTTTGGGCTAATGTAACTAGCAACAGATTAAATGAAGTTGGTTTGAATACAAGATTCAAATTCAACTCCATATGTGATTATTTAAATGCCCTTTTATTGATTTGTGCTAAACAGCAGCTATAAGTTGTTCTAACATGCATGAAAATGGTACAGATGGATTCCTTGAATTTTTCTGATAATTTTTCATATATAAATTATTTAATTTGGAGTTACGGTTAATTTTCTATGATTTCTAGAAGTTTTAGGCATTTTCTGGAATTTTCTGATTTATTTTAAATCCAGAAAATCATTTAATGCGTCAGCATGACATCACCTTGACGTCAGCAGGTCAACAGGGCGCCTCCAGGTCAAACCTGACCAGTGGGGTCCACTGGTCAGTGACCCAGGGCTGTTTAGCTCGCTGACAGGTGGGGTCAGGTCAACATCCACGTCATCATGGTCAACTCTGACGTGTGGGTCCACAGTGATTAGATAATATTAAACAGAAATTAAACTAGCGTTAGTTAGGGACGTGGGCCCAGTAGTCAGTGAGAG
The DNA here is from genome assembly GCF_018294505.1 of Triticum aestivum. NCBI lineage: Eukaryota > Viridiplantae > Streptophyta > Magnoliopsida > Poales > Poaceae > Triticum > Triticum aestivum. The sequence continues at coordinate 634,061,542 of NC_057797.1, read as the reverse complement.
GGGGGGTTAGTTAGTGGCATCATTAGCCACTAATTACGGTGCCACGTCGGCACGGCCGGAGTTAACCCGCCGGCGACCTAAACAACGACGGAGGCTCGCCGGACTTGAGCTACAGGCGGCGGCTGGACTCGCGGAGACCACCGGGGCGTAGCCCGTGCTCTCCCGTATCCAAAGGAGCAGGAGGGTGGTGGCGGGCGCGCCGGAGCTCGCAGGAACTGCGCTCGCGGCGGCGCCGGAGTTCGGGTGAGTGCGGGGTTGACGCTATGGTGCATGGGAGGAGGGGCTGGTGGGCGCTACGGGCTCCTGGGAGAAAACCGAGTGCTATGACGCGCCCAGGCACGAGCTATGGCGTCTGTAGCCACGATGGCGGCATGGCCGGCGGCGGTGAGCTTTCGGGCTCGTGGGGAACGGCGCTACAGCACAGGGGCAAGCACAAGGAGTTAGGGGATAAGGTAAGTGGCTCACGGCGAGTCAGACGGTGCAGACGGCGGGGCCGGGGAGGCTCTGGACGCGGCGAATCAAGCGACGGAGATCGCCGGCACCGAGGTTGTAGAAGACGTCCGGGGCGGCGATGCAGCGCTCCCCTGGTTGCTTGGCTCGGGGTGGACGAGGAGAACGACGATGCGGTCCTTCTGGATTGGTCGGCGAGGCGAGTGGTGGTCGGTGGCCGTGGCTATGGCGAGCGGCGGCGACGGCGACTCTCGGGTGGCTCGGGGAAGAGAGTCAGGGGAGGGAGAGAGGGGGTCCAGAGAGAGAGAGGCGGTCGAGGGGGGTCGAGGGCGTCTCCGTGGCGTCGCGAGGGAGTCGGGGAGGCTGCCACGGCGAAGCAGGAGGTGGAGGCCTCCGCGTGCGCGCATGCGTGCGGTGTCCGTCCTCCTGGCAAAGGAGGAAGATGACAAGGGGGGGGGGAAGGAGGTGGGCTGGGCCGGCCAGATGGGCTGGCCAGCTGGGCCAGGTAAGTGGCGCCAGGTAATTCCCTTCTCTCTCTGTCTTTTCTAATTATTTCAGTTTTCTATTTTGCAGGTTTGTTTTGAATTTGGTTTTGAAACCAATTCAATTTATTTTGCTTCTGACAATATTTTTAGGAGCTAAAAGAATTAAAACAATGCTCCACAAAATATTTCAGAATTATTGGACCTATATTTATTTAATAGTAGATATAAATCCAATTCAAATAATTATTGATTTAATTCAAATGCCCAAATTAAATGTTTCTGAGACACCAAAAATATTGGTTTGGATTTTACCTCTTGCCAATATTTCCAGAGGATAACAGGAACATTTTCTTGGACTTATTTGAAGCGATTTTATCTTGATCATTTTTAAAAGGATTCTGAGGCTTTGAAAATTCCCCAATTCAAATTTCATTTGAATTTAAACATGATGCAGCAACCAAGCTATTCCAAGGCCAAGGTAAAGCTAGGGATGTGACATCCGTTGAGATGACGCCTTATGTGAAACCAAAGTTGTCGTTTCTGAAAGTTTGGGGCTGCGATGCTTATGTGAAAAAGCTTCAACCTGATAAGCTCGAACCCAAATCAAAAATATGTGTCTTCATAGGATACCCAAAAGAGACTGTTGGGTACACCTTCTATCACAGATCCGAAGGTAAGACATTCGTTGCTAAGAATGGATCCTTTCTAGAGAAGGAGTTTCTCTCGAAAGAAGTGAGTGGGAGGAATGTGGAACTTAATGAGGTAACTGTACCTGCTCCTCTATTGGAAAGTAGTTCATCACAAAAACTGGTTTATGTGACGCCTACACCAATTAGTGAGGAAGTTAATAATGATGACCATGTAACTTCAGATCAAGTTACTACTGAACCTCGTAGATTAACCAGAGTAAGATCCGCACCAGAGTGGTACGGTAATCCTGTTCTGGAAGTCATGCTACTAGATCATGATGAACCTACGAACTATGAAGAAGCAATGGTGAGCCCAGATTCCGCAAAATGGCTTGATGCCATGAAATCTGAGATGGGATCCATGTATGAGAACAAAGTGTGGACTTTAGTTGACCTGCATGATGATCGGCAAGCAATTGAGAATAAATGGATCTTCAAGAAGAATACTGACGCTGACGGTAATGTTACTGTCTACAAAGCTCGACTTGTTGTGAAAGGTTTTCGACAAGTTCAAGGGATTGACTACGATGAGATTTTCTCACCCATAGCGATGCTTAAGTCTGTCTGAATCATGTTAGCAATTGCCGCATTTTATGATCATGAAATTTGGCAAATGGATGTCAAAACTGCATTCCTGAATGGATTTCTTGAAGAAGAGTTGTATATGATGCAACCGGAAGGTTTTGTCGATCCAAAGGGAGCTAACAAAGTGTGCAAGCTCCAGCGATCCATTTATGGACTGGTGCAAGCCTCTCGGAGTTGGAATAAACGATTTGATAGTGTGATCAAAGCATTTAGTTTTGTACAAACTTTTGCAGAAGCTTGTATTTACAAGAAAGTGAGTGGGAGCTCTGTAGCATTTCTAATATTATATGTGGATGACATATTGTTGATTGGAAATGATATAGAATTTCTGGATAGCATAAAGGGATACTTGAATAAGAGTTTTTCAATGAAAGACCTCGGTGAAGTTGCTTATATATTGGGCATCAAGATCTATAGAGATAGATCAAGACGCTTAATTGGACTTTCACAAAGCACATACCTTGACAAAGTTTTGAAGAAGTTCAAAATGGATCAAGCAAAGAAAGGGTTCTTGCTTGTGTTACAAGGTGTGAAGTTGAGTAAGACTCAATGCCTGACCACTGCAGAAGATAGAGAGAAAATGAAAGATGTTCTCTATGCTTCAGCCATAGGCTCTATCATGTATGCAATGTTGTGTACCAGACCTGATGTGTGCCTTGCTATAAGTCTAGCAGGGAGGTACCAAAGTAATCCAGGAGTGGATCACTGGACAGCGGTCAAGAACATCCTGAAATACCTGAAAAGGACTAAGGATATGTTTCTCGTTTATGGAGGTGACAAAGAGCTCATCGTAAACGGTTACGTTGATGCAAGCTTTGACACTGATCTAGACGATTCTAAATCGCAAACCGGATACGTGTTTACTTTGAACGGTGGAGCTGTTAGTTGGTGCAGTTCTAAACAAAGCGTTGTGGCGGGATCTACATGTGAAGCAGAGTACATAGCTGCTTCGGAAGCAGCAAATGAAGGAGTTCATATCCGATCTAGGTGTCATACCTAGTGCATCGGGTCCAATGAAAAACTTTTGTGACAATACTGGTGCAATTGCCTTGGCGAAGGAATCCAGATTTCACAAGAGAACCAAGCACATCAAGAGACCCTTCAATTCCATCAGGGATTTAGTCCAGGTGGGAGACATAGAAATTTGCAAGATACATACGGATCTGAATGTTGCAGACCCGTTGACTAACCCTCTTCCACGAGCAAAACATGATCAACACCAAGGCTCCATGGGTGTTAGAATCATTACTGTGTAATCTAGATTATTGACTCTAGTGCAAGTGGGAGACTGAAGGAAATATGCCCTAGAGGCAATAATAAAGTTATTATTTATTTCCTTATATCATGATAAATGTTTATTATTCATGCTATAATTGTATTAACCAGAAACATAATACATGTGTGAATACATAGACAAACAGATTGCCACTAGTATGCCTCTACTTGACTAGATCGTTGATCAAAGATGGTTATGTTTCCTAACCATAGACATGAGTTGTCATTTGATTAACGGGGTCACATCATTAGGAAAATGATGTGATTGACTTCACCCATTTCGTTAGCTTAGCACACGATCGTTTAGTATTCTGCTATTGCTTTCTTCATAACTTATACATGTTCCTTTGACTATGAGATTATGCAGCTCCCGTTTATCGGAGGAACACTTTGTGTGCTACCAAACATCACAACGTAACTAGGTGATTATAAAGGTGCTCTACAGGTGTCTCCAAAGGTACTTGTTGGGTTGGCGTATTTCAAGATTAGGATTTGTCACTCCGATTGTCGGAGAGGTATCTCTGGGCCCTCTCGGTAATGCACATCACTTAAGCCTTGCAAGCATTGCAACTAATGAGTTAGTTGCGGGATGATGTATTACGGAATGAATAAAGAGACTTGCCGGTAACGAGATGAAACTAGGTATTGAGATATCGATGACTGAATCTCGGGCAAGTCACTACAAAAAAAAGACACATTCGTGACATTTTTGGCCAAACGAAATTTTTTTCTGTCATACATATGACACTTCTATGACGATAATTGTGACAAAACCCGGTATCATCATAGATGTGGTGGGCTCCTACTTCTATGACAAAAAAATCATGACAGAAAATGGGCTTTTCGTGCTGGGCGGGCCAGAGACGCAGCTGCATGACATTCTTTGGGCCGTCCATGACGGAAAAAAACCATGGTAGAAGCGAGGGGGAGGAAAATTTCGGGGAGTTCCCGGTTCCGGTGGGAGGTCGGGGCCGAGCGATGCGCGCTTCTCTCGTACACGTACGCGCGTGTGTGTGAGGTGTTGGCTCTAACTGAACCCGAGCGAGGCGTTGGGCTCTAACTGAACCTGAGTGATCGCACTGCAGGCTACGCGTTACTGAACCCGAGCGATCGATCGATGGCTATTAACTGAACCCGATCGAGCGATTCCTTGGCTACTGCTTCTAACTGAAGATGATCGATGCTGCCTCTGGATGAACAGTGAGTGTTGCGAGGGGGGTGGATGAACAATTCCTGGTGGGGGTGGATGAACAGGACCCCGTGGTGTTGCCTCTGGATGAACAGGACCCCAATCGATCGAGCCGGTTGGGGCTGGATGAACAGGACCCCGTGGAGGGCTGGATGAACAGGACCACCCCGTGGAGGGCAGGATGAACAGTAGCCCATGGAGGGGTGGTTGAACAAGAGCCCGTGGAGAGGGCTGGTTGAACAGTAGCCGGTGGAGTAGCACGCGGTGGAGGCTGGATGAATAGGAGCCCGTGGATGAACAGTCGCAGGTGGAGGCTGGAGGAGGTCGACGGTGGATGAACAGTAGCTCGTGGAGGCTGGAGGGGGTCGACGGTGGAGATGAACAGTATCCCGTGGAGTCCTGTTTTGCGGTACGCCACACCCCTCCCGATGAACAGGACTCCCGTTTCGACCGTAGCGCTCCAACACAAGTATCTTTCGTCCGTTTTGCGGTATGCCACACCCCTCCCGATCAATAGGACCCCCGTTTCGACCATAGGAGGTCCATTTCCTCCATTTTGCGGTATGCCAGACCCCTCCCGGTGAACAGGATCCCGTTTCGAACGTGGTCAGTCGAACACAAGGCTGTTTCCTCCATTTTGCGGTACGCCAGGCCTCGTTTCCATTGCCTGTTCCGTCCAAGCCCTCCCGATGAACACGACGCATTTCGTTGCCTCCCCATGAAGACGACGCATTCCGTTGCCTCCCCATGAACATGACGCATTCCGTTGCCTCCCCATGAACACGACAACGACATTGTTTCTCCGTTCCGACCCAGCCATGTACATGAGCCCTGGCCATACGTATGCGCGAGTAGGTGTTCGAGAACCCGCCCGTATGTACACATCCGTGGCCGTATTTTCTTTCTTGCACCCTGGCCGCTGTACGTACGTGTACATGCTACATGCGCGCCTCTACTATGACACGTGCGCGCCTCTACATTGAACAGTATATATGTACATACATGTTCGCGACCAGAATGACAACGCTACGTACGCTTCGACCAGGTGGGTCCCGACTGTCAGGCACTTCCTTGCGTGCGAAGATGTAGCTGGTGGGTCCCAGCAGTTAGGGGGGCGAAATACGGTGGCCCACCCGGTGGGTCCCCGCTGTCAGGTGGAGGAATAATTATTTTGCAAGTAATAAGGAGGAACTTCCTTGCTGCGGCCGTGGACCCAGCTGTCAGCCTCTCCACGTACATTCCACGTCCGATGGAAGCCGTTCCTTGACCACGTTGACCACGCCGCGCCGAGAGCACCAGGGCGATGGACGACGGCGAGGCCTAGGAAGGGGACGACGCGGAGCCGGGGAAGACACGACAGTGGATGCCCACGCGTAGAGGAGTATGAGGGTTCACTGGTTCCCTGCGGTGTGAGGTTGTCGTCGCTGCAGAATAACAGGGGGTGTGGGTGAGTAGAGGGATGGCCTGGCCAGCGGTGGGAGTAGTAGGGAGCGGTGACGCCTCCGCCGCATCGCAGCCGGCCACGGGAGGCAGGAGCACAAGGCAGGACCGACGCTGGTTTGGGCGGCTGGAGCAAGAAGACCAAAGGTTGAAGAAGCACTACGGTCGTTGGATGGACATCGTACGGTCACTGGAGCTAGAATCGTGCATATTGACTAAGTTGACAAAGCCCTCCGTCCCCGTCAACTTAGTAGGCCCACAAGTTAGCCTCCCACCAAGGTGGGTCCCAGCTAGTAGAGGGTATTCAATTTTTTAGCGTAATAAGGAGGCACTTCCTTGCGTGCGAAGATATAGCTGGTGGGTCCGAGCTGTCAGCGACGGTAACGTTTTTTTCCTAAAATACAGAGGCCCTTTCGGTGGGTCCCTGATGTCAGGTGGAGGAATCATTATTTTGCACGTAATAAGGAGGCATTTCCTTGTGTGCGGCCGTGGACCCAGCAGTCGGCCTCTCCACGTACAGTCCACTTCAGATGCATGTCGGTCGTTGACCATGTTGACCAGGCCGCGCCGAGAGCACCAGGGCGGTGGACGACGGGGAGGCCTAGGAAGGGAACGACACGGAGGTAGGGAAGACTCGGCAGTTGTTTCCCACGTGGAGGGGAGTATGACTATACGAGGGTTTATTGGTTCGTCTGCCATCACTGGAGAATAACAGCAGGTGTGGGTGAGTAGAGGGATGGCTAGGCCAGCGATGGGAGTACGGTGGGGCGGTGAGGCCTACGCGGCAGCACAGCCAGCCGCGGGGAGGAGGGAGCATGTAGTCCTGCCAGCGCTTGTTTGAGCGGCTGGAGCAGGAAGAGCAGAGATTGAAGAAGCACGACGGTCGTTCGATGGACATCCAACAGTCACTGCTTGTGCGTCAACCTTTTTTTAGGAAAGCCTCAAATCTGTGCAAAATAGCATACAACCCATATGCCATTATTTCTAATAATTTACAGCGCATTTGCTAATCTTAAGGTTATTTTTGGAGCCCATATTCTTTTTGTTAGCATTATAGCCCATATTGTGGCCACGGTTAAAAAATTAATGAAATTTTGCATATTTCGGTGCGGTCTGAACTATTTTTAATCCCGAATTTTTGACTAACATTCAAACTGATTTTAAAAATAAATGTATATCAATATAAAATCCAACAAATTCTCCACGCATAAAAAGTAATGTAATTTAAAATGTCAAAATGAAAAAAAGATATTTTAAACTAATTGTCGGTTTGATGTGTTTTAAAAATGTACATCCCATTTCTCATTACTGATGGGCCATTTTCTCGGCCAGCCGAATGAAGCTCTCCTCGTCTTGAAAGATTTGCAGCCCAACAGGCCTAACAAAGCGACTTACTTGGCAAATCACAAAAAAACTTGGATGTGGCCGTGGACCCAGCTGTCAGCCTCTCCACGTATAGTACTCTTCCGATGGAAGTCGGTCGTTGACCACATTGACCACGCCGCACCGAGAGCACCAAGGCGGTGGACGACGGCGAGTCCTAGGAAGGGGACGACGCTGAGCCGGGAAAGACGCGGCAGTGGATGCCCACGCGGAGAGGAGTACGAGGGTTCACTGGTTCGGCTGCGGTGTGAGGCTGCCGTCTCCGCAGAATAACATGGGGTGTGGGTGAGTAGAGGGATAGTATGGGCCAGCGGTGGGAGTAGTAGGGGGCGGTGAGGCCTCTGCGGCATCACAGCCGACCACGGGAGGTAGGAGCACACGGCACGACCGGCGCAGCTTTGGGCGGCTGGAGCAAGAAGACCAGAGGTTGAAGAAGCACTTCGGCCGTTGGATGGACATCGTACGATCACTGGAGCTAGAATCGTTCATATTGACTAAGTTGACAAAGCCCTCCATCCTCGTCAACTTAGTAGGCCCACAAGTGATCCTCCCACCAGGTTTGGTCCCAGCTGGTAGGGGGGGTATTTATTTTTCTGTGCATAATAAGGAGGCACTTCCGGTGGGTCCGAGCTGACAGCGGGGGGGGACGTTTTTTTCGCGAAATACGGTGGTCTGTCCGGTGGGTCCCAGCAGTCAGTGGCAAATGTTTTTTTCGCGAAATACGGTGGCCCGTCCGATGGGTCCCAGCAGTCAGGGGGAAACGTTTTTTCCGCGAAATACTGGTGGCCCGTCCGGTGGATCCCTGCTATTAGGTGGAGGAATAATTGTTTTGCGCGTAATAGGGGGCACTTCCTTGCGGCTGTCGTTGACCCAGTTGTCAGCCTCTCCACGTACAGTACTCTTCCGATGGAAGTCAGTCGTTGACCACATTGACCATGCCGCGCCGAGAGCACCACGGCGGTGGACGACGGCGAGGCCTAGGAAGGGGACGACGCGGAGCCAAGGAAGACATGGTAGTGGATGCCCACGCGGAGAGGAGTACGAGGGTTCACTAGTTCGGTTGTGGTGTAAGGTTGCCGTCGCCGCAGAATAACAGGGGGAGTGGGTGAGTGGAGGGATGGCCTGGCCAGCGGTGGGAGTAGTATGGGGACGGTGAGGCCTCCGTGGCAGCACAGCCGGCCACGGGAGGCAGGAGCATGCGGCACGACCAGCGCTGCTTTGGGCGGCTGGGGCAAGAAGACCAGAGATTGAAGAAGCACTATGGCCCTTGGATGGACATCATTGACCACGCCGTGCCGAGAGCACTAGGGTGGTGGACGACGGCGAGGCCTACGAAGGGAACGACACGGAGCTGGGGAAGACACGGCAGTGGCTTCCCACGCGGTGGAGAGTACGAGGGTTGACTGGTTTGGCTGCCGTCGCTGGAAAATAACAGGAGGTGTGGGTGAGTAGATGGATAGACAGGCCAGGGATGCGAGTATGATGGGGCCATGAGGCCTTCCCGGCAGCACTACCGACCACGGGAGGCGGGAGAAGGCAGTTCCGACGGCGCTGGTTTGGGCAGCTGGGGCAGGAAGATCAGAGACTGAAGAAGCACGATTGCCGTTAGATTGACATCTAACGGTCTGATGCTGGTAGAGTTTATTGTTGACCAAGTTTCTTTTTTGAGAAACCTTGTGTATGCGTGAACTTAGTAGGCCCACAAGTCAGCCTCCAAATCTGTGGCAGACAACATAAAGCCCATTTGCTATTTTTTACAATTTGCAGCCCATTTGCTAATTCTTAAGTAATTTATTATAGCCCATTTTCTGCCCAGGACCACGGTCAAAAAATCCAACCTTATTTTGCATATTTCGGTGGAGTCCGAATTGTTGTAATCTCGAAATGATAAACATTTTTTAGGAACTTATTGATTTGCCAAAAAAATCGTTTTGTTTTTGTAAGCAAATAAGATGTGGGACAATTTAGTTGGTTTAAGAGAAAACCAGTGGTAAAAAAATAAGCGTTGGGTGGGAAAAAACAACAAAAATAAGGATGTAAATATGAAAAGGGAATTTTATGTGTTTTCAATATAATGATACGTGTATATGAACTAGTAAAACTATAGGTAGAGATTAGAAAACGGATGTAGGACATGCGTTTCAAGAGGAAAATAGAACTGGGCTGTGTGTTTGATTCAGTAAAAAAACTGCATGCGGATGTTGTAAGACAAAATATAACTAATGCTGGCGGGTCAGAGGCCAGTAGATACCTGCTGGATCTTTGTGCCCCGTTGTCGTCATGGGTTGGGCCTGTTAAAAACAAAACAACCCTAGGCAATCTACAGCCCAGTTGAAACTTCCTCGACCTGAAAAAACAATATACATGCTCAATAAACGAGAGAATTCTGCAAGTACAGACTGATAAATGGGATGCAGCACGGATATTGTTTTTTATCATGATAATAAGTCCATGCACTTGTTTCGAAAAAATTGAAGAACTGGGAATTCGAACGGCGGGTGCTTATGGTACCCATCAAATAAAAATTAGGTGCCTGAAAATTCGTTTCGAAACAAATGATTCAGCTTTATATCCACGTCGACCCTCGGCATGATGGTTGGAAGCAAATGCAAGTTCATACCAAAAGATTGTTAACAATAATACCAAGTTGCGGACGACAAGGTAGTACAACTACCAATACCAAACTAACTTATAATCTTTTTACTCTTGGCCCTAGTGTTCGTCTGGTAGAAAATCTTGCAGAGGACCAGCTCCCGCTCCTTCTCTTGCTCCAGGTCCCCGAGGTGGTACTGGTGCATCACCCAGTTGGTCCTCTGCTGGTCGAAGTTCTTGTTGGTGTGCAGCACCAGAACCTTTTTTGTTGCCCGTCTGCCGGCCGTTGACCATCACCAGCAAGGTATTACCGGTCTTGTGCCACATCGCGTGCATGCCGCACTCCGACTGTATCTTGCGACGCGTCCACGCGCCCCTTTTGAACGCCCTGGAATTGCGCTGGAAGAAATGCTTCCTTAGGCCACTCAGTGTGATACCTGCAGTATTGTGGAATACAGGTTTTAGTGTACCTAGTTGGCATTTTCATAACATCTTTGGCATGTTGCAGTCACTTGTTTCACTTTTTATTAACTGTCAAATTGTAATTGCTTCACCAGGTCTGCGTCTAAAAGGAAAATAGAGCTATAAACAAAGGAATATGTTTGTGCAAGTAGACGGCCGATCGGTGTCTTACCTGGAAGTTTCTCAGGTTGGGTGTAACATATGTCGTGCTCGCTGTCGATGGTTGGTATGAACAAATCGATGAGAGACTGAAATCTCGCACTGTCAGCACTCACTTTGGCCTCAAGGTGCTCGATCAGCTCCTGATCCGTGGGATCGAACTTGACACCAGCCGGTAGCACGGGCCAATCCTTCTTCGACTTGCATCGGTAATTCCAGTTATATGGTACTCAATGTATGATCAATCGACTGTTTTTAGTGAATGATGAAAGATTTCAACAGATAAGTGGTACTCCAAATCTGAAGTCCAGAATACCCGAACACACCGCCGGGATTCTTTTGTCACCTCACGCGTAGCGTGTTGTCACGTCAATTCAATGTGTGGACATGATGAATAATTTGACCGACGTATACTAGTACTGCTACTGTACTACTTACTAGTCGTGTTTAGTGTCACAATTTATACATGGATTTAACTAACAAGTACGCACTTGAAGCCTAACTGATATATATATGGCTTCTGCGCAGCATCTCCATCATCATTATGAGTACATCCTACGCAGGTGAGTTAGGATGCACTTGATCCCAGGAAGGTATCTATCCTTCAAACCAGAGGAGTGCTTCAAACTAACAACAGTACATAATATCCAACAAAAGAGGGTCGTGCTACAGCAGCAAAATACATGGCTCAGTCTAGATATCAACACGAATCAAGTTGTGCATATTTGCTGTTGGCATGAACCACATCGCCGCATGTCGGTTTTGCAAAAGCCATCCATCACATGGAAGCTTGATGCCTTTCACACACTGAAGATTATCTCGCAACAAGCTGTGTCGATGAATCTCTGGATATGGTGATTCATGAAACCCATGGTATGATGTGTAAACATAGCCCCCCCTCGCGAATGGAAGTTGCATAGCACAGTAATCATCGCCGGTGATATGATCGATGATTGGTTGGATGATCGGATAATTGAGCCCGAGGAACAAGGAGTGGTTGCTCAGGCTGTAAACCCGCCTCCAGTTGAATACGCCTGGCCCAACGGAGCTGGGATCTTTCTCGAACACGAAGCAGCCATAGCCATCAATGTCACGAACGCCCCACGCATTGTACTGCATGTGGTTTGATGTAATGGTTTGGTCAATTTGGTACGTGCGAATGAGCATCAAATGACCGCCGTCAGCTGAACGAGCGATAAACCACCACCCATCGGCTGGTATGATTCCAGGTCCTGGAATCATGAAGGCCAGCGCATTTGCGTCTGCTGCAACAATTCAAATTGGAGACCAAAAGGACAAAAATAAACAATCATGTTCAGAGTATGTGTGGAATTAAGATTATTATAACAGTGACACATATCATAGACAGAGAATTGCAATGCCGTGGTCATAATCATACCCCAAGTTAAAAAATAAGCCAATGGCTTTCATATTCTAGCAATATGTCATGGTTCAAACATCATGTAACAATGAGAGGAAAACAGCTATGACAGCGCCTACTCATATTCTACCATAGCACTTACTACTACTGTTCTCATATCAACTCTAAGCAATAACATGTGTTGTTATAAAAATCTTGTAAACGAGAGTAACATATAGCAATCATGATGTTATGCTCATAATATGTATTCTAACAATCATTAGATGCCAATTGTTCTCATATCAACTCTAACAATAACATGTGTGGTCATAAAAATCTAGGAAATGAGAGGAACATATAGCAATGATGTGGTTATAGACATGCTATGCATTCTAAATTTGTAACAAATGAACAGGCAGTCGTATTCATAAGGTAAATATGAGATGAGATAGAACAATTACACGACAATAGATTCCACCAATATAGGTAGCCAATCTGTGCGTCGACCGTGTAAACGATGCCATCATGCACTATAGCATCAGACAGAAATGTTTCCTCAACAGGATTGATGATGAGCCATAACCATGTATGGTGACCGGATTCCAGATAGACTAATCCCTTGTTGAACAAGGCAATGAGCTTGTAATCCATGTAGTCTTCTGATGGTGTGGGCACTTCGCAGATTACAACTTTCTGCAAACAGAGGTCGAGCCAAAAGCTTGACGCGTCTCGTGCGTAGTAGGCAGGAGTGTCCGGCGGGCCACGAGGCTCGATGGCGGCGGTATCCAACGATGGAAGGGTGATCTCTCGCTAGGTGTAGATATCCACGAGACGCCACAGACTACCGGTGTGGTGGATGAGGACGATCCGGTTGGCCTTCATGCCCACCCAGTAGTGGCCGCGCATGAAGGACAGGTGGACGGGTAGTGGTAGCATGTCGAGGGGCACCACGGCAACCTCCGTAGGATCGTCAAGTCGGTGTCTGGGCCACCTGCGAGGATCGGGCATCAGCAAGCAGGGTGTCTTGAAAAGAGCCGGCCGGTTGCAGACGAGTAGACGGTACAAAGACACCGAGCATGCAGCCAGACGGACGGTGCTGAGTAGGTCTATACGACTACAGATCTGCTCCAAGAGAGCATCGGGGAGGGAATTCCAATCGCAGCTCTGCGTGTCAGTCGGTTCTACCATTGGGGTTTTCGGTGCCTGCGAGCCAGCGGGGAAGTGGATTCGGGCGGGCGAGCGAAGAAGCTTCTCCTCGTGTGGTCGAGCAGTGAGCGGGGGGGATATGGTACGCGCGAGCTACCAAGGAAGATGGCGCGGGCGGGCGAGCAGTGAGCGGGGGTAAATGGTGTGCGGCCGACGATGGGGGAGAGAGGAGGAAGAAGAAGAGACTAGTTGAATAGTTCTCTCTGACCGAGATGGGGAATAAATGGATCGTGAGGACTTCCTTTCTATAGTATCCCTATGCCTCTACACTCACTTCACTCATTTTGCTTCGTACCTAGTCACTTGTTGAAATCTGTAGAAAGACAAATACTCCGTATTTGGGAACAGAGGGAGGCTTTTACTCTGTACTATTTGATAACAGAGGGAGTATCACCATATGGAGGGAACAGAGGAAGCTTGAAATATGAACATGTCAATGGGAGGGAGGAAGCCCCATGCATGCAACATGCAACACTCACACGTACACATGGACGCACGCAACACTCACGCACCCATGCGGCACACAGCACACGACGCAACACACACGCTCGCGCTCAAGTGCTCAACCTACTCCCTACGTCCGTGAAAGACTGTACATTTAGAGATTTACACATTGACCAGGGCATAATTAACACCCAAAAGTAGCAGACTTATGTGTGCATGCGACCATTGAGATAAGAAGATTAAATGAAGGCCGTTGCATGCTGTAATTAAGGATAGACATGTAGCCTATACCTACAGCACAAGTTGGTGCATTAGTCAATCAATATCGATTTAGATTAAAGGCTAAACACATTGGAAGTGTAGATGTACATCATGTAGTACACTCTTTGTTGGAAGATCGAGGGAGGACACGTGCATGCACTCACATACACAGCCAGGGCGGTTCGCGCGCAAGGGTTGGACTCGTGTCGCGCCTGCGTAAAGTTTTGTTTAACTGATTTCTTTGCTCTGCCAACTGACAGGTGGGACCCAGAAACCAGGTGACAATTTAACCAGTCAACAAAGTGCCATGTCGACTATGTGGCTGGTCAGTAGGGTGCAATACGGTGCTCTACGATGAGCTAGTGATCGCATAATCACCACAAAACTATATATAGTGACCGTAAAGAGCGCACTGTTACATACGTTGACCGCTAGTGTATTTTTCTCGTTTCAAATTAAGCCATATTAATCGGAAAGGACGCAGTATGGACTACTACTACAAGTACTAGTACTACTTTGATGTGTCCCGTCAACTCACCGAACGAGGAGAATCTTGCTTACTACGCCTCTCCCTCACCCACGCGCGCGGTGGTTCGCAGGACGAGGAGAGGGTTTTGACTACAACGCCCTCTCCCTCTCCCTCTCCCTCGCCCTCGCCCTCGCGGTGGACGTGCAATAGTTCAATCGGTGTCAGATTGCCAGAAGCATATTGTATTGTAGTATCATCACTGTTGGACCTTCCGAAGAGGCGAAGATCCAAGTGCATGGTTCACACGAGTACGAACTGTTGAACCTCCCGAAGAGGCAAAGAGCCAAGCGCAAGGTTTTATAGGAGTTTTCGTCCTCGTAGGAGTGTACTAGTACAACTATAGCGAACGATGCTACTGTATGATGCCGCCACGTCACATATATCCAAAGCTGTGCCACCTTTTTTCTCAAAGAGCGTGTTGGAGCCCGTGCAACAACCACACAAGTTGCACGTACACATAACACATTTACTCGTAATAAATTCTAAAGGACAAATGCCAGTATGACACACAAGTTCATCTCCAACTCATGTGATAAATTTGTGCACGACTAGTCTACATATATTCACAGCACTACCGTTCACAATTACCGTACTCCACTTACACATTATAGATGGGCTACATGTCCTCCTCCAGGTTCCAGTCCCAGGTATTCTTCATGGATGGCACAATCTATAGCGGTGGGCAATGGGAATCATTGTCGCAGCTTTCTAGTCCGGTTCCACACGATGGAGACTCATCCAAGCTGAAGCGGCATAAATCAGGGATAGTGTGTCCCAGCATGTCGTTCATCCGGCGGTGCGCACTGAAGACACAACCATGCTTCATGAACGGCAGGCCTTCCGTGTCGTGCACAGAAGGTGGCATCCGCTTCACAATGGGGTAGCTGTCCCCGATGAAAAGCGAGTACTCTCCAAGAGTGTTCCTCGGCACCCACGTAGCATCACGGGGGTCGAACTCGGCGCCATTCATCTGGTACACGCGGCATCCCAGATCTGGACACATGGTGATGTACATAGTCAAGGTCCATGCATAATAATGTTGTGCTCAAATGTGGCAGTCAGTAATACTATGCAGCAAATAGTACTACTCCGGTATAGAGGAAGTAAAATAACCGGCTTATTATATATAGCCACTCTTGGCTACATGGATGAGATAGTAAGACATGGAAAAACAAAAATGGTGGCAGCTAGTGGGTTCAAGTCTTCAAGGGCCTAGCTAGCTATACGCGTCCTCCAAGGTAAAAGTACTCCTACTAGTACTACAAAGTATAATACTAGTACAACAATGAAAGAGAAGGCGAGAGGGTTAAAAAATGGAATACATGGGTAGATGGTGACGATCCGATCGTGGTAGATTATGTCACCATGTTGCACATCAGTGGTACCATGGGTAACGACTGCTAAGATAGTTGATCCCAATATGCCAAAGTCAGCTACAAGGTTCCAGGTTAGACCGAATCGCAGATGCAAATGCACATCTAGGATCGGTGATCTTATTTTGATCGGGGGATGACTGGTTCCTGCAAAATAATGGAGTACCGTTAGGGATGCAAATGATGGTTTGTGCATTCCGTTTGTAATCTCCCGTATCGTAGGATGTCAACCAGATGAAACAAGTCCCCTAGCTTGCCACCGCGAAGATGCGGCCTAGATGGCGCACGGCGTCTTCGAACGTGTAGGGGTAGAAATCTGCCGCCGCCAACATGCGCCAGCCTCTGCCGTTATTGCCTCCTGCATTGATGGCAATCCTTATGTCGAACACCGCGGTGAGATAGTAATCGTCGTAGTCGTGTCGCTTTGTCAGCGGGTCCACAATTGCTATCTTCTTCAATCTCATGTAGGCATCATCATACATATTCTTCCCCAGCCAGTCTGGAAGGCCGATCCCAATGGTGGAGAAGGGGTCTATCGGAATGGCCGCACTGCTATGGATGTTGTGCAAAATGATGGTGGTATCCGGCCGGAGGTATGCAAGCCAATCTTCGTTGGCACCGACTCAGACCTATATATAGGACGGTGGGCAGCGGAGAAATTACGGGATGGAAATGGAATAACTAAGTACTACATGATCAAACTCCATTACTGACCTGCTCATCGGACAAAATCCGACTACCTCTCAATGTCAGCAACTCTAGCGGAGTCAACGTGCAACCATGGCTAAGGAGCGGTGGACTGTTCGAAGGATTGTCCCATAGAAGAATCTTCTCCTCGAGGATGCATGGAAGACCAACAAGCATGGCCTGTTTAAGCAGTGTCTTGAAAAAGTTGGTGCAGGAAGCACCGAGTCTTGCGGCGGTGAGGACGTCGAAGCGGCGTGCGATTTCTCCCACAGGATCGTCGCTGTCAGGACCCCGACTCGATGTCACATCGATCTAGCCGGTAACACCTCATATCACTTTGCGGCCTCACGCACGGTATCCCCACGGGTGTCGCCTTACCTTTGCCCGGGACCGTTTGCGCCTTTTGGCTCACGTATATGATAGTGTCGCTAGCATCCATATGATAAGGAGCCCGGGCTGACATGGCTAGTCGTAAACCCAAAGTGGCACAGACTTACAGGGACAGGCATCCATGACCCAGCATCGAACGTGTCGGTCATCAGCGAGTGAATCCAGGCTGTAGCACTGGGCTAGCAGGACTCCGGTGAACCGGGCTGTAGCGGGCTAACAGGACTCCGGTATTCATCGCGTGACATTTCCCCGAAGGGACAGACACAGGAACGAAGAAGGACACATGCCGGCCAGCCTAAGTGTTCCGGAGCAGTAGCAAGCTACCATGGCTCAGTGGAAACACTAGGAGACATTTCCCGGTAAGAGAGGCTACTAAAGATAAACAACTAGATGGTCAGATCCCACACATATCAAGCATTTCAATAACATACACACAATATGCTCGATATGTGCAAATACAACATGGCATCACAACATGTCTCTACGACTCAAGTAATTATTCATTAGGCTCCGAGGAGCGAGACATTACAAACATGGGTCTCACGACCCAACAATCAGAGCATACAAGTCAAAGCACAAGCGGAAGCTATCATGTCTGAGTACAGACATCTATAAATGAAAAAGGCTGAGAAGCCTGACTATCTACCAGATCCTGCCGAGGGCACAAGATCGTAGCTGAGGTAACAAGCTAAACGTCGAAGTCCACGAGGAACTACTAGTGAGACTGAAGTCTCTCTGCAAAAACATAAAATAGGCAAACGTGAGTACAAATGTACCCAGCAAGACTTACATCAAAACTATCTACATATGCATCATTATCAACAAAGGGGATGGTGGAGTTTGACTGCAGCAAGCCAGCTTTGACTCGGTGGCTATCCTGAACTACGACTGCAAGTAACTCTTTTGAAGTGGCGCATACGAGTCCACATATTCACCAACCAATACACCACTATGGATCCGCTCCCGTCTCCCTACGAGAACGCCATCCATAGCACTCACGCTTATCTTGCGTATTTTAGAGTATCCACTTTCACTTGTCTATGAACTGTACAAGGGGTCCACGTTTCCATATCCGAGGAATCCGGCTATTCGAATAGATAATGATAACCCTGCAGGGGTGTACTTCTTCACACACGCTCCCGCCACTTACCGCCCTGTACACGTCATGTACCTCGGCAACCTTCAAGCGGAAGCCGGGCGAGGGAGTCGGCCACGACCTGACTAACCGAACAAGTCTCTAGTCCAGGTTTATCGCCTATTCGGGTTCCATCCGCAAGGAGATCCGGCCGGGGTGTCGCTCACGGCCCCAAACGATGTGTGCAGGGTTCCCAATCCCACCAACCGGGTGCCACTTGGTACACCGGGCCACTGTGCCTAGTCTGTCCCAAGCCCACCTGTACCGGGTGCCACTTGGTAGACTACTAACACTACCTACAAACACCAGAAACTAGTTGCAACTCCTGGACAGATATCATGTTGATTAATAAGTCGAGAGGGGTCGAGTTACCGGAACCCAATGTGTGGTAGTAACTGGTCATGGATCACAAACACAGAACTCAGTTCCTGAGGACGGCTGCAATGAGACAACCCACCATGTACTCCTACATGGCCTCTCACCGCTACCTTTACCAAATCGTGTTCACACACTTAGTTCACCCATAGTAGGACATGTTCACACGCCTCTGATTCATCCCCGATGAATCAGACCTGACTCAACTCTAAGCAGTAGCAGGCATGACAAACAAGCATGAATGAGTAGGCACAACAGGGCTCAAACAACTCCTACTCATGCTAGTGGGTTTCATCTATTTACTGTGGCAATGACAGGTCATGCAGAGGATAAAGGGGGTTCAACTACCGCAGCAAGTAACAGTTGAATCATTGTTGTCCTAATGCAGTAAAAGAGAGCAGGAGCGAGAGAGTAGGATTGTATCGGAATGAACAAGGGGGTTTTGCTTGCCTGGCACTTCTGAAGATAACATTGAGTCTTCATCAGTGTCAACGATCACATCATCGGTACAACGTCTACCGAGGGGGAACAGCACCGGCAAACACAGAAGAAACACGATCAATGCAATGCACAGTATGATGCATGCTATGACATGGCAATATGAATGTGTTTTGAGCTAATGCAACTAGCAGCAAGTTAAATGGAGTTGGTTTGAATATAAAATTCAAATTCAAACTCCATGTGTGATTAAATAAATGCCCTTTAATTGATTTGTGCTAAACAGCAGCTATAAGTTGTTCTAACATGCATGAAAATGGTACAGATGGATTCCTTGAATTTTTCTGATAATTTTTCATATATAAATTATTTAATTTGGAGTTACGGTTAATTTTCTATGATTTATTGAAGTTTTAGGCATTTTCTGAAATTTCTGAATTATTTTAGAAAATGATTATCTGCGTCATCATTGCGTCATGCTGACCTCAGCAGGTCAACAGACCGGGTCCAGGTCAAACCTGACACTGGGACCCACATGTCATTGGCTCTGTACTAACAGAGAGTTAGTTTTGTTAAACTAAAATAGCCAGGGGTTAGTTTAGTGTGTGGGGCCCGGTGTCAGTGGGTGTGGGTTCGATTAGTGGCGCCATTAGCCGCTAATGACGGCCCACGTCGGATGCGTCTACGGTTAGCCGACGGCGACGACCCAGAGCGGCGGTGGCTCACCGGAGTGGCGCTAGGGGCAGCGGCTATGTGCGCTGAGAGCACCAGGAGGTAGCTCGTGCTCCTGCGCATCCAGCGGAGGCAGCGGAAGGTCGCGGGGCGGCCGGGGCTGACGGCGGCGAGCTCGGCAGCGGCGGCCGGAGCTCGGGTTAGTTTGGGCTCGGCGTTAGGGTGCTCGGGAGGAGGAGTTGGTGGGATCTGCGTGCTCCTGGGAGGGCACCGAACGCGTTGACACACTCAGGCA
Organism: Triticum aestivum; assembly: GCF_018294505.1. Classification (NCBI taxonomy): domain Eukaryota; kingdom Viridiplantae; phylum Streptophyta; class Magnoliopsida; order Poales; family Poaceae; genus Triticum; species Triticum aestivum. The sequence goes on along the minus strand of NC_057797.1, from coordinate 634,041,668 downwards.
CGGGCTGTGGTGGCTAAAACGACGGAGGCATCATGGCCGGCGGCGATGAGCTCTCGGCTCCAGCGGAATCGAGCTAGCGGAGAGAAACAGAGGGGGGGCGAGCATAAGGGAAGGTGCGGGAGCTCACATGGGGTCGGAAGAGAAGCTCGACGGGCTCGGGGAGGCTTCTGCGCCGGCGAATTGACGGCGGCGATCTCCGGGCACCAGAGATAAAGACGACGACGGTCCGGTCGATTTCGGCCTCCTCTGATCGCGTGCGTCGATGGGTAGCTCCACGGGGTCAGGGCGGAGCTCAGGCATGCGGAGAGGGAGCGAGGGGGTGGATGTGGCCGTGGTGTAGCTCATCGGCGTCGGCGGCGCGGTTTGGGTGAGCGAGAGGGAGAGGCGAACAGGGGGGGAAGAGGGGCACGGGGAGAGGGGAGCGGTGCAGGGGGTGCGTGGCGTCGTCCGGGCGCGTCGAGGGTAGCCAGGCAGGCAGGGAGGGAGGAGGTGGCCAGACGCGCGGCGACCACGCGCCCAATCCTTCTGGCGCGAGCTGGAAGAAGACAAGGGGAGGAGGTGGGCTGGACCAACAGTGTTGGGCTGGTTGGGCTACACAGAAGCTGGGCCGGAGGTGAGGTTAGGTAAGTTTCTGTCTCTGTTTTATTTCTTCTGTTTTGTTTTCTTTTTTTTTCTTTGCCACTGTTTTCAAATTTAAACAAATTCAAAACAGTGCCAAATATCCTCTGAATAATTTATGTTGCTAGATGGACTTTTCCAACAGCACATAAAACATTTCAAAGTTATCTGAAAATATATCCCATATATTATGAATATAATTCCAGATTCAAATACAATAATGATTTAAATTCAGTGCCCAAAATATTCCACATAAATGTTCACTATTTTTGGTTTGGTCTTCAAAGCCTTGCCAAAATTATCAAACATTTATGAAGGCATGTTGGAAACAATGAATGCAATTTTAAGGGTTCTTGCCCCTCTTTTAAATTGATTTCTGAGGCTTTCACTTTCCTCATTTCAAGTTTAAGAGGAAATAAACATGATGCAACACATGACTAGCTAGCTCAGAGCATACCTGAACTAGGGATATGACAACTCACCCCCACTAAACAAGAATCTCGTCTCGAGATTCAAGCGTAGGGTAAGATGAAGGGGAAACACAAACTAGTATAATCTTCACGATCCAGGTTGCACTTCATAGGAACGTTGATTTGAACACCATCTTTGTCTTGTCGTCTTGTTCTGAGAACTCCAATTGACATGACAATGAGAGGAAAGGGAAACTCTAGCAGGATCGATCTTCTAGAAGACCGAACAACTCACGGAATGAGACATAGAGCCATCTCTCGGGTTGAGACACGAGGTACACATCAAGAGGGGTGGAAAGAAACGGATGACGAAGGTTCACTAGGTGGACAACAATTCCACACTTAAGAAGGTGGTAATCGATTGTCAACGTAGCGAGGATTTTAGTTGCCATGATAGCACAACGGGGCACCTTAGGGATGGTGACTCGTAGATATACCCCCTTAAGTGGCAAAAAGAATTACTTTTGATTCAAAGATCATTGAAACTCTTTATACCAGCCTAAGGCAATCACAAGCAATCGATTGGCGGGGTCGGTAGAATGGCATACCCGGACTTGGATGATGTGGATTACCTTGTTGAAGACAACGTAATGGATGAATTTGCTTGCCACCGGAAATGGAAGAGACCCATGGTAGAATGGCACATTGGCGGTGCAAGCTGGGAACAAAATGCAAATGATGGGAATGATTCTGGTAACTGGGGAAGAACCCAACAATAAAGAGTGAATTCACTGTTGGAGTGGTTATAGCATAACCGACGAGACTAGGAGCAATCCTGGTTAGTGCCGGCGATAATACCTAGCGTTTGTGCGTGCTCTCAAGAACTTGAGCATTTCCACATTCATCAAGGTTTTACCAACATCCGTGTCAAGGGTCCGGTAAACAACTTACTACCATGATGAATGGTGATGGAGGATGCAGATGCAAAGGAAGATAACACCTTCTCAGATTTCACCTTAGCGAGGCCAAGCAAATAAAATCTGGATGAACGACCGAGAGACATTTAGCACTCCGCTTCTAATGTTCTCCTTGATGTGCTAGCGTAATACACCCATAGATATGGTTTGATATCTAGAACATCAAGTAAAGGTCGGACTTCGGGAGCAATAGAATCCATAAGAAACAGTTACGGAGGTAAATCCTACGAAATCCTTATGGGGAGGTGGCCAACTTCCTCAAACAAGATACTACAATAATAGGCCTTCCGGCTGGGTGTGTTGGCCACGACATCCACTTTACCGGTTATCGAGGGACCAATATTATAGTTCTTGGGAAATGTTCCAACCATCATATCTGCCTGAGATTCAGATCTGGTTGGTGTCAGGTTATTCCAGACTCATCGAGTCCCGGAAGAAAAATGAAAGTTTGCAACACAAATCGACGAGATGACGTTGCGAGATTCTCGGGAAATGAACTACGATAGCAAGCTCCAAGACATGAGCTGGTTCTGCTACAAACATGTGAACACGTTGTCCCAAACAAGCATGCCCACATGGTAGTCTTACAATAAAACACTACCGAGTTCTGGTTGGGAACCATCAGCGAGGATATCGAAGTTCTTCCATAAGTCCGGATTAGCTCTTATGAAGATACTCCTTCTCCTTGAACAAATCAGTCATTGGCTTGGTGTGCTAGGATATACATATGGAATGAAGATGATCAGTCTAACAGACCATAGAATTCTTCGCACGTGCATGACCGACTTGGGATGATTCCAGAGGAGCAAAAACAAACTTTCTCGAATTCACGACGGCAACTTACATCAAAATGCACGTGAATCAAAGGAAGTCACTCCTTTCATCAAACAAGTACTTCATGAGCTAGCATGAAGAAAATGCTTTCAAAAGTTTCCAACACTAACTTAATGTTCAACAACATCATGGAGGAGATAAGGATGTTGTCAATGGGCTCAACAACAACTCATCGGAATTTCCATATCACTGAACTTCCACCATCATGTGAACACGGTGATAGCATTGGTGAGAACCAAAAGATATAATGGTGTATGCTCGAGGGATCAACCACGAGGAAGACAACATTACGAACATCGTTGGTTCTGACTTGATTTGACGATAGCCCACACTCAAATCAAAGGATTGATAAGACAATAGGTCCAGCAACTGATCACAGGGACCAATCGATGAAGATATCATCTTTCTTCAACACACACTACACAAGAATATCCCTTTGGAACGAACTAAGTCAGGCAAGCTTTTATCTTCCAACTCTCCAAGTTGTTGTCTAGCTTAACCAACTAGCTCAGGGGTATCCCACACAGATTCTTGGAGAGAGGGTGGTTCACAAGAAACCAACTTGATCACGAGCTCAACATAACAGTCAGGTGACAACCGGGTGATACTTTCGAGAAAATATTCGGAAAATCACGATCCACCGATATGTTACTAAGCTCGAGAACAATCTCGCTTTTCAGGGCAAGATGATATGATCAAATGAGCGAGGACTTGACAAATCCTAACTCATCAATCAAAGAGTGCACCAGGAAATAAGGACTAGGTAACACGATCAATCCTAGAATGGTGATTCAATAACCAACATACTAAGAATAAAATTATTATCCTTTAACTACCAAGCAACGAGGTTGCTAGGAGTATTGATTTCACACATCACAATTCATTTGTCGGTATTCCGGTTGCATCAACACGGAACCGAGGAATGAAAAAGGATGGCGAAAAGTATCACTATGTCAAGAATTCACAAAAGGTGGTGCAATTCTCATGAAATTCTTGTCATAAAGAAGGTAATACTTCAGGGTAGAGCAGACCAGCAGCTGGATTGTAACTTGATCTGCGGAACACAACTACTTTGACCCAATCCTAGATATGGATGAGGTACTGGAGTTTGTTTCTCCAAGTCATTCTGAATAGAATGGCTTGACAGACCACAAGAGTCATAGGCATCGATAAACGAACGCACGCATACTTCTGACTATCAATTGATAGACGAGGGTCAGAATGCAACTAAAGAGAACATCTCAAAGGAACATATGATTTTCTGAGTTGTGGATGCATGGTTTAGCATGTCGAACGAATTCCACATGTTTCTTCCGGATAACCCATGCAGAAAAGTAGAACTGACAGAGTTACAATGTAGAATCGAGAACCCATCGAGAGCACTCTGATTGTGATCTTTCGATCAGCGAGGAACATCTGCCATAAGCGGTTCATAGTATTTGGAAGAAAGGAATACCACGAACATCGAGGACTATCGCAAAGGTTACTAATATCCTATAGGCACTAGCAATTACTATCAACGTGAATTAGGTAGAGTGAATCTCGGGTTCAGAACCCAGGAGTAGAATACCTACTACTAAGTAGCATCACGGGATGCTTTCGAGAATGATGGCCAGAATCATCACACTGGGAACACAAATCATGGCTAAATTACTAGATGATCCCCTAAGACACCTAGGGTCATAGTAGTAACTCCAACATAATGTCAAGGCAATAGAATACCTCAACTCAACAATTAGTGTGATTGAGCTGGCATAAAGGAACATCGAAACCAGAGGGAAAGGATTTTGCAAATGCATCAGACTATTTAGAAACCTGGAATGACTCGGACAGCATAACGGCTGTAAATGCTCAGAAAAGATTTGAGACATTCACAAAAGGGTGGCATAACCACTCAGAAGCACAATATCAAGGTTTCGAGATCAACAATTAACATACAGAAGTAGTAGGAACTGAACTGAGACTTAAATCCAACAATCTTATAAGTCTACGGATTAGTAACACGTGATCCTGATAGAAAGAAGAGATAGCCTAGTTCTTAATCCCCGTAGAAAGATAAGATGACTCAGATCAGAAGGCATAAGGTATAAGGAGTAAAAAGAGCCTTACGTTCCATCCCACAATCAATTCCCTTATATAACTAAAGATTTCTAGACTCAACTTCGACCAGTTTGGCTTGGTAATCCTACAGGTAGTCAAGCTCTGATACCAACGCTGTCAGGACCCCGACTCAATGCCACATCGATCTAGCATGTAACACCTCATATCACTTTGCGGCCTCACGCACGGTATTCCCACGGGTGTCGCCTTACCTTTGCCCGGGACCGTTTGCGCCTTTTGGCACACGTATATGATAGTGTCGCTAGCATCCATATGATAAGGAGCCCGGGCTGACATGGCTAGTCGTAAACCCAAAGTGGCACAAACTTACAGGGACAGGCATCCATGACCCAGCATCGAACGTGTCGGTCATCAGCGAGTGAATCCAGGCTGTAGCACTGGGCTAGCAGGACTCCGGTGAACCGGGCTGTAGCGGGCTAACAGGACTCCGGTATTCAACGCGTGACATTTCCCCGAAGGGACAGACACAGGAACGAAGAAGGACACATGCCGGCCAGCCTAAGTGTTCCGGAGCAGTAGCAAGCTACCATGGCTCAGTGGAAACACTAGGAGACATTTCCCGGTAAGAGAGGCTACTAAAGATAAACAACTAGATGGTCAGATCCCACACATACCAAGCATTTCAATAACATACACACAATATGCTCGATATGTGCAAATACAACATGGCATCACAACATGACTCTACGACTCAAGTAATTTATTCATTAGGCTCCGAGGAGCGAGACATTACAAACATGGGTCTCATGACCCAACAATCAGAGCATACAAGTCAAAGCACAAGCGGAAGCTATCATGTCTGAGTACAGACATCTATAAATGAAAAAGGCTGAGAAGCCTGACTATCTACCAGATCCTGCCGAGGGCACAAGATCGTAGCTGAGGTAACAAGCTAAACGTCGAAGTCCACGGGAACTACTAGTGAGACTGAAGTCTCTCTGCAAAAACATAAAATAGGCAAACGTGAGTACAAATGTACCCAGCAAGACTTACATCAGAACTATCTACATATGCATCATTATCAACAAAGGGGATGGTGGGGTTTGACTGCAGCAAGCCAGCTTTGACTCGGTGGCTATCCTGAACTACGACTGCAAGTAACTCTTTTGAAGTGGCGCACACGAGTCCACATATTCACCAACCAATACACCACTATGGATCCGCTCCCGTCTCCCTACGAGAACGCCATCCATAGCACTCACGCTTATCTTGCGTATTTTAGAGTATCCACTTTCACTTGTCTATGAACTGTACAAGGGGTCCACGTTTCCATATCCGAGGAATCCGGCTATTCGAATAGATAATGATAACCCTGCAGGGGTGTACTTCTTCACACACGCTCCCGCCACTTACCGCCCTGTACACGTCATGTACCTCGGCAACCTTCAAGCGGAAGCCGGGCGAGGGAGTCGGCCACGACCTGACTAACCGAACAAGTCTCTAGTCCAGGTTTATCGCCTATTCGGGTTCCATCCGCAAGGAGATCCGGCCGGGGTGTCGCTCACGGCCCCAAACGATGTGTGCAGGGTTCCCAATCCCACCAACCGGGTGCCACTTGGTACACCGGGCCACTGTGCCTAGTCTGTCCCAAGCCCACCTGTACCGGGTGCCACTTCGTAGACTACTAACACTACCTACAAACACCAGAAACTAGTTGCAACTCCTGGACAGAGATCATGGTGATTAATAAGTCGAGAGGGGTCGAGTTACCGGAACCCAATGTGTGGTAGTAACTGGTCATGGATCACAAACACAGAACTCAGTTCCTGAGGACGGCTGCAATGAGACAACCCACCATGTACTCCTACATGGCCTCTCACCGCTACCTTTACCAAATCGTGTTCACACACTTAGCTCACACACAGTAGGACATGTTCACACGCCTCTGATTCATCCCCGATGAATCAGACCTGACTCAACTCTAAGCAGTAGCAGGCATGACAAACAAGCATGAATGAGTAGGCACAACAGGGCTCAAACAACTCCTACTCATGCTAGTGGGTTTCATCTATTTACTGTGGCAATGACAGGTCATGCAGAGGATAAAGGGGGTTCAACTACCGCAGCAAGTAACAGTTGAATCGTTGTTGTCCTAATGCAGTAAAAGAGAGCAGGAGCGAGAGAGTAGGATTGTATCGGAATGAACAAGGGGGTTTTGCTTGCCTGGCACTTCTGAAGATAACATTGAGTCTTCATCAGTGTCAACGATCACATCATCGGTACAACGTCTACCGAGGGGGAACAGCACCGGCAAACACAGAAGAAACACGATCACTGCAATGCACAGTATGATGCATGCTATGACATGGCAATATGAATGTGTTTTGAGCTAATGCAACTAGCAGCAAGTTAAATGGAGTTGGTTTGAATATAAAATTCAAATTCAAACTCCATGTGTGATTAAATAAATGCCCTTTAATTGATTTGTGCTAAACAGCAGCTATAAGTTGTTCTAACATGCATGAAAATGGTACAGATGGATTCCTTGAATTTTTCTGATAATTTTTCATATATAAATTATTTAATTTGGAGTTACGATTAATTTTCTATGATTTATTGAAGTTTTAGGCATTTTCTGAAATTTCTGAATTATTTTAGAAAATGATTATCTGCATCATCATTGCGTCATGCTGACCTCAGCAGGTCAACAGACCGGGTCCAGGTCAAACCTGACACTGGGACCCACATGTCATTGGCTCTGTACTAACAGAGAGTTAGTTTTGTTAAACTAAAATAGCCAGGGGTTAGTTTAGTGTGTGGGGCCCGGTGTCAGTGGGTGTGGGTTCGATTAGTGGCGCCATTAGCCGCTAATGACGGCCACGTCGGATGCGTCTACAGTTAGCCGACGGCGACGACCCAGAGCGGCGGTGGCTCACCGGAGTGGCGCTAGGGGCAGCGGCTATGTGCGCTGAGAGCACCAGGAGGTAGCTCGTGCTCCTGCGCATCCAGCGGAGGCAGCGGAAGGTCGCGGGGCGGCCGGGGCTGACGGCGGCGAGCTCGGCAGCGGCGGCCGGAGCTCGGGTTAGTTTGGGCTCGGCATTAGGGTGCTCGGGAGGAGGAGCTGGTGGGATCTGCGTGCTCCTGGGAGGGCACCGAACGCGTTGACACACTCAGGCACGGGCTGTGGTGGCTAAAACGACGGAGGCATCATGGCCGGCGGCGATGAGCTCTCGGCTCCGGCGGAATCGAGCTAGCGGAGAGAAACAGAGGGGGGGCGAGCATAAGGGAAGGTGCAGGAGCTCACATGGGGTCGGAAGAGAAGCTCGACGGGCTCGGGGAGGCTTCTGCGCCGGCGAATTGACGGCGGCGATCTCTGGGCACCAGAGATAAAGACGACGACGCTCCGGTCGATTTCGGCCTCCTCTGATCGCGTGCGTCGGTGGGTAGCTCCACGGGGTCAGGGCGGAGCTCAGGCATGCGGAGAGGGAGCGAGGGGGTGGATGTGGCCGTGGTGTAGCTCATCGGCATCGGCGGCGCGGTTTGGGTGAGCGAGAGGGAGAGGCGAACAGGGGGGGAAGAGGGGCACGGGGAGAAGGGAGCGGTGCAGGGGGTGCGTGGCGTCGTCCGGGCGCGTCGAGGGTAGCCAGGCAGGCAGGGAGGGAGGAGGTGGCCAGACGCGCGGCGACCACGCGCCCAATCCTTCTGGCGCGAGCTGGAAGAAGACAAGGGGAGGAGGTGGGCTGGACCAACAGTGTTGGGCTGGTTGGGCTACACAGAAGCTGGGCCGGAGGTGAGGTTAGGTAAGTTTCTGTCTCTGTTTTATTTCTTCTGTTTTGTTTTCTTTTTTTTTCTTTGCCACTGTTTTCAAATTTAAACAAATTCAAAACAGTGCCAAATATCCTCTGAATAATTTATGTTGCTAGATGGACTTTTCCAACAGCACATAAAACATTTCAAAGTTATCTGAAAATATATCCCATATATTATGAATATAATTCCAGATTCAAATACAATAATGATTTAAATTCAGTGCCCAAAATATTCCACATAAATGTTCACTATTTTTGGTTTGGTCTTCAAAGCCTTGCCAAAATTATCAAACATTTATGAAGGCATGTTGGAAACAATGAATGCAATTTTAAGGGTTCTTGCCCCTCTTTTAAATTGATTTCTGAGGCTTTCACTTTCCTCATTTCAAGTTTAAGAGGAAATAAACATGATGCAACACATGACTAGCTAGCTCAGAGCATACCAGAACTAGGGATATGACAGTCGTCCAAGGTCTCCCAGCCCCGACGAGGAGGAGAACCGCCTGGCAAATCCATGGGAGCAGCGACGAACTGCCTTCTCTTCGGGGGGAGGGGAACTAGCGAGGAGGAGATAAGAGCGTAGTAACCGCAGGGCCTCATCCCTTCCAACTATAGATCGTTCCTCAGCGAAGGGGTGAGGCTATTATTTACTACTAGTACTCCCTCCGATTCTTTTTACTCTGCGCATAAGAGCAGACCCGAATACCAAGGCAGGGGCTCGCTGCATGCTTTCTGGACGGAAATACCCCTGGCACATGGATGCGAGGAGTTAGCAGCTATAAATGCCCCATGCAGCCCATTGGCTGTCCGCCCGCGTTCTCCTCTCTCTGCATGCTGCATGGATGTCTCCCTCTCTCTCACATGACTGCATGCGGTGGCGCTGGCCTATGAGAAGCTCGCGTGGAGATAGCAATCTTCTCTCCAGAAGAGATTTTTTGAAAGAAAGGGATTATGGAACGTTATGGGATTGCATTGTACTGTAAATAATAGCACTAGTAAGAAATTTTTGGCACTAGATAGTAGTTTTTGGCGTGGATTAAGAAATTTTGGGTATCTTTTTGCCATTTTTTGTACACGCCAACTAGTGTCAAAAAACGTCTTACATTATGTGACGGAGGAGTACATACTCGTACTGTAGTAGTACTAGTACTACTTTTCTCAACTAATAGTGCGATGTACTGTACTTCTAGTCTAGTATAGTATAGTGCACCAGTTTTGAACTCTTGAATCTCAGGGCCAAGGAGCTACAGTTGGAAGTGGAGGGTACTACTGTTCTCTAGAACCATCGCTGTACTATCAATGCAGGGGAATGCGTAGTGGCCTAGTGGGTACTCTCGGTGCTCTATTCAGCCGCTCCTCTCACGTAGCTGGCCTACTCAGCCGCTCCTCTCACGCACACACTAGCAGCCTGTTTATCAGCGACGGTTACCGCGGGGGCAGAACATTTGAGATATTTGATACAGCGAGACTAGGCTTTTCGCTTCTATTTGTGGAGGTGTAATGGATCTCGTCGAACTTTGTTAGTAGTTCCTTCTTTATGAATGAGATGAAGCAAAGCTTTTGCCTCCGTTTCAAAAAAAACATGGCAAGAGGAATTTCTTTTATAGTAGAGCCGATAATGGAGTGAAGTCCATGCATGCAACGCCACAATCTACAGAGTAGTACTAGAGCACTTTACGTACAGAGCCATATTGCACAGTTCCCAATGCCCCGCCAGGCTTTTCCGGCTCCTCGGGCTTAATTAGGAGGCGCTAGTTTAAATATGCTACTAGCTGGAAGCTGCAAGCGAGGTGCGGCTAGGGCGAGCACGCGAGGCACGGGATGCTGGGAAGGAAAACCCGTTCACGTGGCTAGGTTGTCCAGTGCACCCAGATTGTGCGGCCGCACGTCCGTTTGACTTCAAAGCTCAAACTACCCGTGTAAAATATTGGCTCGCAGCGAAGTGTAGTAGTACTATTTTAAAAAAAGGCCATCGTGCATTCGGCCAAGATCGAACCCACAAAACGAGGTATACACTCCCGCGACCACTAGTATTACTCGTTGGAGTACAACGCAACCTAGAATCGCCTTTTGTCGCTAGTAGTACGTACATTGTTCCTTACAAGAAACTCCTAAGAGCATGGTTAATAGTATAGCCAATTGCTGGCTATAAGCCAGTGCCATGTCATCTACGGGCCATCTTATAGCCAACATGCAGTAGTAGTTTATTTCTTATAGCCTGCTGACTCAGCTCTATTGTACTTGCTCTAATAATGCAAGAAACCACTAAAATGCCAAGAAACTACTACCACTTGCATACGTGGCAGACTTAAGATAAGACTACCTTATCAACCATTGTACATGCTCTTACCAACAAAAATCCTCAAGTGACCTCCTACCTCCGGCCCGTCCACCTAGTCATCCTCGGCCATGGGATGCAGCTACCGCTGCCGGCAGAAGGCAAGGTCAAAACCGCCAGCGGTGCGCAGCCCATGTTGCGGCAGCCCGGATGCCAGCTCCGTCCGCTGCTCGCGGCCGCTAGCTAGCCAAGATAGCTCCGTCCAGCTGCTTGTCTGCAAGGTTTGCTAGCTAGATTGGCAAGGCAGCGCGGTGGCTTGCTCGCTCGCGCCGCGCTAAGGCCAGCCATCTAGCTCGAGCGAAGGCCAGCGCGGCGGCTTGCTCGCTCGTGAGTCACGCTCGGGCCAGCCTACCAACCCGTGTGGAGGCCAGCGCGGTATCCGGCCCGTCCAGCGGAGCGGTGGCCAACTCGCTCATCACTGGTGCCACCGATGAACACGCATCAGTACTGTTTGATGTAATGTTCAGGAAAAATAATGATTTGAGGGGGAATAATAGGATAGAAGGTCAGATGTGGGTCCCTCGTGTCAACGGTCAAACAAAATGTGTTGGTTTAAGCTGCCTCGTCAGCACGAACATGTGGGCCAACCCTGTCATAAATGGGTTTAAACGAACCTAATCGGTAGGAGTACTAGGTAGTTTTTGGCGTGGATTAAGAAATTTTGGGTATGTTTTTGCTATTTTTTGTACAATGGATTCCTCCTAGGGCTAGTTGAAAGTGGTAGTTTTTGTTAAATACTCTACATATTGTAAGTAGGAGTGAAAGTTAAGCTTTGGAAGCCAATAGCAAGGCTAGTTACATAGTGCATATGTGTACATGATTGAAAGTAAATATCAACCATGAGTGACGAATATCTTGATGGAAAACTCGAAACTATGGAATACTAGGAAAAGAAATGCATGGTTGGAAATACTAGCAATGTTCATGTCCGTTGCAACGAATCATAATTAGAATAATACTTATTCACAAACTTGGTACAAAACACTCTAATTTTGATATACATATGTCACTAGAGATATATTATGTTTCAATTAGAATATATTCCTTGGGCTGTTTTGGTGAGGTCAGGGAGGGATGTGGTTGGTTTTAAGATACTAATTATGGGTTTTTCTGCAAATTGGTAAACAAGTGGGATGTTGGTGAGAAAAGGCAACAACTTACCTCACAATCGTTAGATGTAGATCTAATGGTCAGAAACGACGGATGGCAGACACACCAGCATCACCAACTTAGTCTTGTGTAGGAGTACTAGCAAGATCCGTGCATTGCATGGAACATCAAGATGCATTTTTTTATAAAACACTTGTTGTGATTGACCCTTGCGGGAGTAATCTCATTTGTAAAAACTAATGATATCTCGAGAAATATGAGATAAGGTGAAGAGGAGTGGGGTGTGGTGGTGGTTGGTGGTCGAACTGAGCGGAGGCATGGGGATTGACGACGCCGGCAGCGGCCACCAGGCCAGTTTGTTCCAGAGGCTTCCTTTCTTAATTTCTCAACAATGAGGTTTGTTGGAGATAAGGATGAACGAGGGAAGGCCTTGTATGCAAATGTGGAGAGGGGTGCGGGTATCTTTTAGTTTAATTTCCATCCGTCAGATATAGATCGGACGGTCTATATTGCAAGATGGCACACGTACCATCATCACCAACTCGGTTTTTTATAAGAGAAGAAATATAAGTATGGATATACAAACATATTATCGATACTTTCTTCCGTAAACTAGCATCTACATTCTATTCAACGCCTCGTCATGTGGGGCCTTAGCACAATGACTTCTCGACTGTGTAAAACAAAGATTTTCCCATCGCCGACAAGGAGGGGGTCACGGCGGCGTGCTTTTTGGCTTGCTCTAGTCCTAGTAGTCATACTAGGTGGTCTAAGCACGTGTAGATTTATTCTTTTTCACGTCTCGTGTTCGCCGTACTGCCACCATTGTTCATGAATAGATGGTAAGTTATTCACGGGGAAACCCTTGTTGAGCGTGTTTGCGAGAGAGAGAGAGTGTGTGTGTGCGTGTGTGATATGTTAGAGACTGAGGCAATGATAACAGATTCTTTGTGTCTATGTGTGTGGAGGATAGAGAGAGACATGTACATGGGGCTTTGTGTTGTGTAACATGGAGACACATATACATAATTAGAGAGTGAGTGTGTGAGATACACATGCAGACATGAGGAGAGATGAGGATCCAGGTAAAAGGGTGTTTGTGCGTGTCTGTGTGTTTGTGCACGCGTTTGTGTGTGAGAGGGAGAGAGTGTATGTGGAGTAGAGAGACCGCTGATGATGTAAACCTAGTATAAGGGAAAGGGGGAATGGTGTGACATGTGTAGTAGCGAGATAGCACGGGTGCGGGCGGGGGAGCAAACTATTTGGAAGAGACATCGAGTGTGTGTGTGTGAGAGGGGTGTGAGAGCGAGAGAAAGAGAGGGCTAGCAACGGAGAGAGAGAGAGGAAGAGAGGGGGCAAGAGGGGTCGTTTGTGTCCATAAATGGCGTATAGATAGGGAGACAATGTTGATGTAGTCCGAAATTGGCCTATGAACGGAGACGCATGGGAAGCGAGTCATTGTGTGTGTGATAGGGACTTCATGAGAGAGCTAGAATAGATGGTGTAGAGAACAATGTGTGAAATCGAGAATGATTATACATTAGGGAGCTATGCAAAGAGTCACGACATATATGTATACAGGGAAGGAGTTGGGGGCGGGTCCGCATGTGGGAGAGATAGAAAGAGGAGAGTGGTGCACAAGGAGACAAAGTGTGCTTGTTTAAAGTGGGGGTGGTGTGTGAGGTGAGTGCGCGAGAACCACATAACTAGGGAGATAGACATTTGGGAGCGATGTTTTGTGTGTATGGGTAATATACACTCTACATAGTGCGTGTGCTTGGGTAAGAGAGATAGCGGGAGACCTAGAGAGTGAGGGAAGAGATGTGTGCATGCCCGAGAGACAAAGTGATAGAGACCTATGTTGGGTCCGGACTTTACAAGAGAGAGGGGTGTTAATGTGCTCGTGTGTTGGTGTTTCGGGGAGAGAACGACTTCTGTGTGTGTGTGGTGGGGGGGGGTTGACTTCAGATAAAGAGTGAGTTGTCTATATTTGAGGGACTTTAGCGTAATTGAGATATTGTGCACTCATGGTTGATCAATTTGTTTCACAGTTTGTACTATGAGATAATGATACTTTTGAACATGTGTGATATACCTTGATGTACCAGAATTACAAACCTAAGATTGGAATTTTGGAATTCGACTCCATCATTAGCTTTTGTAATTCATTTAAACAGAGGTACATTTTTTAAGCCGAGATTTCGTGATTTCAAATTCATATATCAAACCTAGAGATATACACATACGGGCATGTTCAAACTTTATAATCATCCACTTCATTCATCCACATACACATTTTTGCTTTTGTCATCATATTTAGGATAAACACATTTGGAATTTCATTTGAATTGGACCGTATGATGGTATTTGCTTGTAGTAGCTCAATGATCCATATTTGAATTGAATGGACAATCTAAGTTTCAAGTTGGAGACATTGATTTTCAAAACTTGCCCATTTTTTGCGTGCAAAACAAACAAATTGTCGGCCATGATATCATAGTCGGTCGTACGAGAGCAGAATACTTATAATTTAAGGCGCCAAAAGCTTTCAAACTTCCCGCTCACATCGAAATATCACGCGCCCGAAAGTTTAGCCCTGCGATATTCCTGTTTTACCCCTGCCACATGAACGGAAAAGGGCTGCTTTGGTAACTCCATTGTTTTCCCCTCTTTGCCCCCAACATTCTTCCCCAGAGCCCCTCCCCTTCCCCTCCCCGACCCTCCAACCACGGCAAGCCACCGAATCTAGTCCTCCGCCGTAGCGGTGGACCTCACACCCCGTCGGATCTACCTTCCGCACCTTGGAACCCCGAACTGCCAACTCACCACTTCACCGGAGCCTCTTCAGCGACTGGCTTGTCCACCACTCCAGATCTCCTTGACCGCCATCATGGTCCACCGCACCGGATCTGCTTAACCGGCGCCCTCGTCCACCACAGCGTAGGCCCTTCACTGACTCCCACGTCCGCCCCTTCGCTGGCCCTTCATACAAGCCCTTGTCCGCCGCAACATATCCGCCTCACCGAAAGCACTGTACAATGCGCCCGCCGAAGCCTTCATCCACTGCACCATACCCGCTCCACGGATGCCATATTCAACTCCATCGGCCCTGCTTTACCGATGCCGTAGCCTCATTAGGTTATTTCGATTTGTACTCCTTCAGTTTTTCTCTTTATCGTGCAACTGTTCACTTACCATAGATGAGCTTTCTTGTATGTCGACAGGCGCCGCAACCGTAGCACCGGAGCCACTTCAGCGACAGCGACAGCCGGCCCAAACTCAACCGCAACACGAGCACCATCGACGATCCTTAGCTATCTAGTATGACAACAATACCCATACGCCGCTAAGAATCAGGTACTATTATCCAACGGCTGACGCCAACATTCACTTTCCTAGCATAAGCACCGCACCTTTGAATTTCTTCAGGGCATCATTCAGTTTTTCATGAGACACGTTATTCTGCTTGCACCTGTAGGGCCATACTTCTGGCAGTGAACATGTTATGTGCTAAATTACATACCAGTGCACATATAGTTAATATGCTTTAGCTTTGTTCTAATGCCACCTGTTGGTTCCATCAGACTGCTTAATGTTCTCTATGCTTAATTACACATCAGCAAACTAGCATGTGGTTCCGCTGCTTTTTGTTTGTTTTACCCTACATTTTCTAATGCTAGCTATTACAACACTGCTCCGAGCCTCTGTTCATTACTTGTTTGTGTGTTCTTGATCTTCCCAAGTTGCATGACTAATTTGATGCTTCTATTAATTATGGAGCTGCCAATCCCATCAAGCAAAATATTTGTTCTTTTGGGGCTGGCACCTCGAACAAGCATAAAAATAGAGGGAAGCAGATATACTCCCTTCGATTCTATTTACTCTACGCATAACTCTTGACCCGCATACCAAGGAGGGCACTGGTTTAATTTTTCTGGACTAATTTGCCAATTAATTAGGGTAGAGGCGGATGGGGCGGGGCACAAATGGAAACCAGCGCTAGGAATCGGCAATGCGCAGACTAATACGAGAAAACTGAGAAAAAGTTATATGCAAAGTAAAAAGAATCGGAGGGAGTATTGTCGTGTATGCACACACCCTTCTTTCATTAGTTTAGATGAACCATTGATGATCAATTCGGACCAGTGCATGCGATTAAAATTAATTTTACCTAAATAGATGGTGCGGAATAAACTACAACAACTAGATTTGCAACCATGGGATGCTGACGATATCTTCAAAGAACATTGCAACATCAGCTAGGCTTCACAGCAACAAATGGTAAGCCAGTGTGTTTTAGTACATGTGAAATGTAATGCGAGTGGGCTGCTTTCTTGGCTTGTGCCCTCAACGTGTAATCCTACCGAATTACAAATAGTTCAGTTATCTGCTTTGCTGTATTGCTTGATTCGAATGCTTATTTGTTGTTACGCTATAGTTGAGTTGGCCAATATGTCAGCAGTGCCTGTTGTACTATCATAAAGAAATGCATGCCTATTTCATTTGAGTCCTTAACTTTTCCTCTCAACTTCATCACAAGACTGTCTTCGTAGTTTATATGAGGCCACACTGTTAAGTGCTTTCTTAGATTATTTCAACTGCTTAGATGCCTTGGCAACTTAAATATAGCGGTTGTACACTCCCTTTCAACTAGGGATGTCAACTGGGTCCGGTTTAATCCCGATTAAAGTCCACTAGTGGTATGATAGTTCAAAAGAGTTTTTGTTTTTTGAGGAAAATGAACTAGGGAGGTAGCAAAAACTAACTAGATGGGACTGGCGGATTTTGTTTATTTGCCACTTACATCCCTAGTTTCATCTTACCATTTTAATTTCTTTTCGGCTGATGCTGCTTCGAACCATTTAAATATAGTTTGCCATGCTCGGCAATAATTCGTTCGTCGTTTACCATGTAAGCTTACTGCCTGGATCATACGATAACTATCTCTTACTAATGTCCAGCGGAAACCTTTCAGGATGCCATTCACACTAGGACACAATGTACAACCCCAGAATCTATTTGTGGAAGCAGTGCGCCATCCATGTTACCAGATGGTAGCAGTTCAGAGGCAACACCGCCGGAGAGCAGTCTGAGCACAGATATTATAGTGCTTGAGGCTCTACTAGAGGCAGAAAGAGATGGTGTGGCTGCCATGAATGAGGTGATATTTATCTTGAGGCTGGAAATTACGGAATTAGCGGAACGCATTATGCAAGCAACCCAAGAATTGGAGGAAGTAAGAATGTTGCATTTGAAGACAGAGGAGGTCCTGCTGTTTCTACTATCTAAAGCCCAAGATAATCCCGGTTCTTCTTTAGATACCAGTTGAAATTTTCATTAGATTATTGTACTTGCATGTTGTGTCATGTCCCTGAATGGATTATGTTGCAAGACCCCCTATGTTGTCCATGTGTTGTAATGATCTGAATTTTTTAGGCGAGGTAATCCTCAGAACTTGTATGATTGACATAAGGTGAACTGTTTGTCGTGTGAGCATATTGTATTGGATGAAATAATTGTTTGACTCAGAGTGTATCCAACCTACTGAATTCGAAGATCACGACATTTCTAAATCATAATCATATATAAAGGTGGAATAAATCTTTGTTGCGGTTTTGAAGAAATGAATAACAAAACGTATAATTATCTACGGATATTCGTAATCGAATACAAATTGGATTTGAATTTAGTTTGCCAGGTCCCAGGGCAAACGGGAATGCTAATTCTCCCAAGTTTTGAACGAAGCGGCTAAACACCCACTATAATTTGTGGGCTACTCGAAGCAAGTGTTTGCGAGATGGAAATTACTGTCTAACCCTGACACTTGACATCATTAAAGACAGGATTTACACTGCTATCAATAGGGGTAGACTAATAACTTCAATCAGACGTGACACGACGGCCTCTGAGCCCATTCAGACACGGTGGCCGCCAAGCGTGGGCGGCAAAACACATTTGATTCAAGCTCGTCCGAAAGACATGTGTCTCTTCCTCCATTTCCCCATTCATACACGGTGGGCGGCAAAACAAACTCTCATCGTCCGAAATCGAAGTAGGCTTATATTTTAAATAGGGGCAAATGTGTAACTTCCATCAGATGTGACACAACCGCCCTACCTGTCATCCCCGTTCATACACCGTGGGCGCCAACCGTGGGCGGCAAAACACCCTCTCCTCGCCCGAAATCGGTGTAGGCTAATATTTTAAATAGGGGCAGATGTGTAACTTCCATCAGACGTGACACAACCACCCTACCTGTCAGCCCCGTTCATACACCATGGGCGCCAACCATGGGCGGCAAAACACCCTCTCCTCGCCCGAAATAGTTACCGGCAAATATTTGGGAGATGCGAGATTACCGTCCTATCCCCAACCGACGCGATGTCCAAAATTTTAAACGGGGGATAAGTTCATAACTTTCCCCCATTTCAAAGAAGCGCTTCCCAAAGTTTGAGATCCCCCCTCCCTTCCATTTCCCCATTCATACATCGTCGGCGGCACGACAACCTCCGCACTGCGGCCAGCCTCCTATGTCTGCCACCGCATCCTCCACCTTGCCGGAGCCGCTATCCCTACCCCGGTGTCCACTTCAGACGTCTCTCATCCACGGTGCTGGACCAGCATCCTTTCATCGCCTCCTCTTGCTTCATCGGCGCCGTCGTCCACCTTGCCATTGCCGCTCCTACGACCGCCTCGTCCATGGCAACAGGATATATCCCCCGACCCGGCCGTCTGCGGTCTAAAATCTTCTTCCCCGCCGCCGACAGCCATCGCAACCGTAGCACCCTCAACGTATCAACATAGGCCTACACGGCGTCGCAAGAGAGGTGGTACTCTTCCATATGTGCTTAAGTTATTGATCTCACCCGGAAAATAGATCGTAATTTGTTTACTGTACTTTTCTTGTCCGTACCAAATCATAGTGTCTAGTTGAGAGCAAACATTGGTTGCGAAGTAGCTTTGTCCGGTTTGCACCTTCAGATCCGCCATGGCACGGGCACTATACTCGTAAAGCTTATGGTTTCCCCCCTTTATATTCACTACCATCATCGTAGGTGCTTCGTGTCATGCTAGCACTGCTCCTCAAGACCTCAACCCAAAGCTTACGTGTTGAAATACTAATCTAATATGATGCTCATATCACTAAAACGGAGAACGTTTAATTGGTCACCTAATGTTCCTATATTCGTTTCGAAAAGCATGTGCACCACCCACTGTTCTAGCTAGTTCCACTTTCCTGATTTTTCTCTTGATGCTTAGGGTTTTCCCCTTTTATCTACTCTACTATGATCTGCGTAGGTGCTTTCTGTCGTACTAGCATTACTCCACCCTTCAAGCTAAACAACACAACACTCAGAATTCGAAAGCTTAGTTGTTCAAATATGATTGTGATATGATATTGATATTAGTTAACCGACACATTTATTTGGTTAGCTAAAGGTCCCACTTGAGTTTCCAAATGCATGTCGCGACATATAGAGAGACAGCATAATTGCATTTCTTTGTCACTTGTTGACCGTACTTTCTTGTCCATACCAAATCTTAGTTGTTATTTCAAAGCAAACATCGGTTGCTAACTACCCTTTGTGCGGTTTGCAGCTTCAGATCTGCCATCCCACTGCCATGGTCAACACTGTACTCATCATGTTTATGTTTTCCCCATTTTATGATGACCACAATCAGCCTACGTGGTTCGTGTCGTAATGGCACTGCTCCACCCATCGAGCTAAACAAGCTTAGTTGTACAAATTCATATCTGATATTATTGCTGATATTAGTAAAACTGAGAGATGTTTAATTGGTTAGCTAAATGTTCCTACTTTAGTTTCGAAATGCATGTGAGCCACATATGGAGAGACCGGAAAGAATAGTATTTCTCTGTGCGCTCTGGTTCATCATGGGTGGCCAACCGACATTGTATTAAAAGACTTGTAATATCTTCAATCTGCTTGCTCTTCTGCTCTTCTTTAAGATGATACTCTTCTCTTGCGGCTGACTGGTCAGGTCGAGTTGTTCTCCCTTAGTATATTTTGAATCTGTCAGGTCAGGTCGACTTGTTCTTCTTTACTATATGTTGAAGCTATCATCTGCGAAGTGTCATCACTTCTGGAGCAATCATATTTTGAGTAGTAGGCCACATTATATTAATGCACACAACAAATTATAGCATGCATGGCATCTTTTAAAAGAATTGCAGAGATAGCACAAAGGGGTTTACAGGGAGGCAGTATTGGATTAGAATCACTTCTGCATTACAAAGAAAATCTCACTTGTTTTTAGGTTTTCATGCATGTCAGATATTGAACATTATCAAAATGAATATGAGAATGGGTGCACGAGAGGAATATTGCGGAATGATCCACTGCCTAACAAACTTGGCATGGTGGAGGATGGCCTATCTTATTCACCCATCAAGGTGCTTGCTCTAACTTTGCAAAGTTGTATTGGTCGCACATATTTTGCTTCTGACCTCTTGCATTACTTCTACTTTGTTACACCATCTGCTTAGTTTAAGCATCATATATGAGTATATGCCATACCTATCCATTTTCTGTACCTATTCCATGTGTCGTCACACTATGTTTTTCCAGGCAAATGTTGTTCTTTCATAATAGGTGTCCAAAAGGAAGAGGGTGAGTGCAGGTCGTCAAGGAGTACAAACTAGGTATTTGGAAAAGGTAGTGATACCTGTTAAATCAGATAGATCAGCAGCCACAAAAAACACAGGCCCAATTGTACCACACTTTACCCCTACTCTAGTGGCCAAACCCATATTAGAACTACTGGGAGCCCAGCGTCAGGTACTTTCTATGATATCAATTCAAAATTTGAACTCCTAAATTTCTTCTTGTGCCTTACCTTCTCTCTTGTATGAAAACTAATTTCAGATGAATCTCCTTGCTCAAAGGATCATGTGATCTCAAAACAATAATGGGCTTTGCATCGCTCTTGTCAGTACCTCTCTCCCTTTTGCCTTGTAATGATGTACTTAATTAATTGCTATTTGATTATGTATCATAAGTCTGCACCCGAGATTCATTATCCTCTGTTTCTTCCAATATTATTTGATCTATATTTACTCTTTGCAAAATGTAGAATAATGGCAATGCTTATAAAGAATTTTCTTTGGGGAATTTATTGAATTATCCTTCCATCAACATGGAGAAGGGCTTTGTCCAGCCCATGTTAACATGTAATGTAAGTTCATCCTTATCAAGCCTTCAAACTTTGTTCTAGTATAGATTCGGATAAGCATCATTTCCTCCACTGTTGTTTGCTTTGCTGTTTACATCTGATTGGATGTTTGCAACAACTACCAGTTTCAAATTGTAGTTGTAAAAACATGTTCCTTATGCAGAACAGATCCATTTATTTTCTTATATAATTGTGAAACCTGTTACGTGTCTCCTTGTTTCTCTTTCAGACTCGTATCTCTTACGCCAGGCAAAACTTTAGGGAAGATAGTGAGCCAAACCATCTTGAGGACAGCGAGATGACCCCAAGGTCCTGTCTTGATGAAGACAGTGAGTTGAATATACTCACCAGCAGGTGTGAGACAACCTCTATGCAGTCACTGCCTCAATCAGTTCGACTTCTTCAGTCTCAACTTAAAGCGGAAAGGCTTGCTTCAGCTCACCTCCGAATTGAAGTCAAAGATGCACTGAAGATGTCAGAGGACTGCCGTGCACACCATCATGCCTTAAATCTAGTGTTGATGCATCTATCATTGAAACAACTGAGGTCTACTCAGCTTCTTCAGCTGTTTGGGGGGGGACCTGGCCAGGCCTAGTGCCTTCTGAAGTGCTCTCAGTTTTGTATATTCTTTTGACGGCGCGTTTATTTGCACTGGTGGCGAACTTTCATGCCCAGTGGATGTAATATGTGTGATAGCCGTGATAGCCTAGCGTAAGTTGCTTGCTTATTTATTTCCTTTTTGTCTTGTTTATTTGGTTTCTTCTAGTCATTGCAGTTCTTTTTCCGCAGTTTGCTAGTGGCTGCAATAACCTATTTTTTAAAACTAGGCCACAATAACCATGGGCTAATATTTACTGTAGTGACACTGGGCCTCCTACGGTTCGTAGAAACAGTGGGCCTTCTGCGGGCCATAGAAACAATGGGCCTTCTACGGGTCGTATCATCAATGGCCTTATAGGGGCAGTATGATCGATGGCCAAACATGGGCCAATACAGGCTGCATTATGGCTGTAAACGGGCTAGAGTTGGAATTGTCCGTTCATGGGCCGACCATAACAGGCCATCGTTAATAGACCGTATTTGATGACGCTATGAAAACGGCCCAGCGTATTAACAGACCACAAACGGGCCGATTGTAACCACGGGCTGAATTTGGCCCACAAGCAGAAAATGACAGTAACAGGCCGTAAGTAAACGAATGCTGGTAATGAGCCCAAGAATAAATGGGCTCTGAGAAGGCCGAAAGATAACATGGGCTGGAAACGGCCCAACGGAATAATGGGCCGTTAATGGGTATAAAGTGATACACGGTTCATTACGGGCCAGTTTCACCATGGGCCGTTAATGGGTGTAAAGTGATACACTGTTCATTACGGGCTAGTTTCACCACGGGCCATTTATAGGCCAAGAGTTACATATGGCCTCATATGGGCCGAAAGACGTCATGGGCCATACATGGGCCAGAAGTGAAAATGGGCTGGAATCATATTGGGTGGCCCAGATGACGCTACTGGGCCTAATTCGGATAGAACGTAACGGGCCTTGGGTTAGCGGGCTGTAAATGGGCTATATGCGAACAGGCCGTTAACAGGCTTTACATGGGCCGGCCCGCCACCTTTTGACCAAGTCAAATGGGACGGCCTTTTCACAGGAATGGGCCTCTGTTGGGTCGTGCCACGTGTCGACGTATCATAGGCGCCTATCTGACCCACTGACGAGCTGACACGTGTTTCGTCCGGCCAATAAGAATTTTACACGTGGAAATTTCATATTGGTCGAGGCTGTTAACGGGTTATCAGATCCAAAACCCGACCCGATAGCTTAACGGTGTTCCGTTTCGTTGGATGCCATGTGTCGGTCACCCTTGACGAAAGCACTTCTGTGATGCGCGATTTATCGTCATGGAAGTGGACACTTCCGTGATGATAATTTTGGTAATGTCATGGAACACTTCTACGACAACACAGGTATGACTATCTTGATTCTGTCATAAATTTGTCATGGATGTACATCCATGACAAAAAACGGGACCTACTATGACAAACACGTATCATCACAGAAGTGTATTTTTTTTGTAGTGACTAACATACTGATGACAAAGGGAACAACGTATGTTGTTATGCGGTTTGACCGATAAAGATCTTCGTAGAATATGTAGGAGCCAATATGAGCATCTAGGTTCCGCTATTGGTTATTGACCGGAGACGTGTCTCGGTCATGTCTACATAGTTCTCGAACCCGTAGTGTCGGAGTAAATAGCCATGGGTAGCCTAGCCGGCTTCCCCTGGCCCTTTTGAAAAAATTACGAGCCCGTCCGGCTCTCGAGAATCCAAGGCATGGGGCCACCTTCCCCTTGTTGGCTGTCACCCAGGCCAGCTTTCGGAAGGCGGCCCGACTTTAGCCCTCATGAAGAAAGCTTTGGAGAGGGCCGACTTCGAGAAGCTAGCCGCAAGAAGGCCGACTCCAAGAAGCCGGCTCCCATAAAGCGGTCGAGGCCGTACCCTCAAAGTTTGCATCCATCTAGCGGCGATGAGACGGGGCGTGGCTACAGTGAAGCCTGCCACCCCCCAATCCCAGAGCACGCCTGGCACAGTGCGCCGTACGGAGTGGCCATGACCCGTCCGGCATGGCACTGTTGCCATGTTGACCCTGATGTCATCCACGACGGGCTACCAGTACGGCCCACGGGCGGTGGGCCCCTTCAGGCAGAGAGATACCCGAAGGCGGCCTGGCCTCCCCCAGTCGGCCCGAGACGGTGCCGGCTCCCTGCAGCCGGCTCGCTTCCCCCCCCCTCGAAGAACACGCCCCATTAAGGAGACAAGATGCGGTAAGGCTACAGTAATCGCTCGCCGGACGGCGGCACTGTAGCCACGCTTACCTCGACAAAGCCCTCGTCATCAGGATGAGGCAACAGTAACCAGCCATCAACAAGACCCTTAGCAGTGGGGCCTGCCTGTTGCCAAGGAGTTGGTAGCCGGCGGGACCCACCAGCCAGTGGGCCCCAGCAGTCGGTGCAGAAGCCGGCGAGCGCGGTCACAGACGGCTCGGCCCCGCGCCCAGTCGGATTACCATTGTACCCCTGGGGGGTAGGCCTATATAAACCCCTCGGGGCACCCATGCAAAGGGTTCGACCCCCTGCTAGTTTTAGACACAACACGAGGAGAAGAAGCCAGCTAGCCGTGCCCTTCTTCCTCCTCCCACCGAATAGCTCAAGGAGCATTGTGTAGCTACGTGTAAATCTAGTGATCATGCGGAGACCCCGCAGAGCAGCAGTAGGGGTGTTATCTCCACGGAGAGCCCCGAAGCTGGGTAAGATTCGCCGACGTGCGTGTCTTTGCCTCATCCTGTTTCCAGGCACCGGCGACGTCTTACTGGCTCCCACAATGATAAGCCACCCGTTGGCATATGTCGCACCTACCACCCGACATTTGGCGCCCACCATGGGGCCAGGTGCACCGTCGTCCGGAGACCTGTTCTGGACGGGAACCCTCTTCCTCCCCAGCGAGCGTAGCCAGCCCGGCACGCCCGATGGCGCTTGCCACAACGCGCTGCAAGGCGTCACCAGCATCTGCGCGGCGAGCGGCCTCGCCGATCTCCCCGACGAAACTCTCATCTCCGACGAGCTCGCCTCCAATGCGGGCACCGATCACCTCACCAACCTCCTCGGCCAGCTCCATGTCTCCAGCGAACCCGCTGTGGATCTGGAGTCGGTTGGCTCCACCGACCCGATGCCTGTCGACTCTGACACGGCCTCCTTCGACACCTTCCCCACCAACGTCACGATCTACAACGACCCGCTTCCCCGGACCGACGGCCGCGATACCGTCACCACCGAAGTGTTGGTCATCGGCCACGGCGGCCCGGCCGGTGAGAGCGCCCATGACGTCCCGCACGTGGCGGCCCACGACTTGTCCACCCCACTCCCGGCTAATGCGGACGACGAAGCACTGGAGGCACGCCGCCTCGCCCTCCTTGCAGAGGGCCGGAGGATGGCTTCCGTGAGACGCCTCACAGAGGCCTACCAGCGCGAAGCTGACCGCGCCGCCTTCGGCACGCCGGCCCCGGGCGGGCCAAGCCGGGCCGGCCTTGTCAAGCAACGCGCCGCCGTCATCGCCGACACGCTGGGAGTCGACCGCCCAGTCTATGCCACTCCACTCGAGAACCTGGGCGCCGCCCAGGCGGCCGTGGACGAGTTGGACGGCTTGGAGGCTGAAGACCTCCCCCACATGACCCGGCGCATCCAGCAGCTGATCGATGCAGCCGCACAGTGGCACGAAGCCGACGCCCGCGCGGGAAGCCCTCCCCCGTGCCGAGATCATGGAGCGACATCCCAGACACCGACTACGAGCAACGCCCGCGCGCGGCGCGAGAAAGAGCCGGCGGCCAGCCGAAGCCGGACCCGAATCTCCATCGAGCGAGACACGGACGGCCATCCCCAAGCCATGGAATGGCGGGGCAACCCGCCCCCGCCTCGACCCCGCGGAGAGAGATATCCCACCCCGCCGCTAGTGGCGCACCCGACTCTCAGCGGCCGACCAGGTCGCCGCGAAGGAGTCGGCGAGAACGACGCCCGCCATCGGATCGACCGCCTGGCGCGATCCCTGGCACTGGAAGAAGAAGATGATGTCGGCCCGCCTTGTTTCGGCCCCCGCATCCGCGATGAGCCTTTCCCCAAAGGGTTCTCACTCCCAAGAGACACGCCCAAGTACAATGGCTCCGTGAAGCCGGAAGATTGGTTGATCGACTACTCCACGGCGGTCAGCATAGCCAATGGCAACCGGCGCGTTGCCGTGAAGTACATGCCCCTCATGCTGCAAGGCACGGCGCGGACCTGGCTCAACAGCCTCAAGCCTCTCAGCATCAACAGGTGGCTAGATTTCACCGAAGCTTTCATCCGCAACTTCACCAGCACCTACAAGCGGGCCCCCAAGCCCAGGCAGCTCTCCCTGTGCGTACAGGGCCCGGCCGAGTCCACTCGCGACTACCTCATGCGTTGGGCCGAGCTCCGCAATTCTTGCGAGGGGGTGCACGAGGTGCAAGCCATAGAATACTTCACAGCCGGATGCCGAGAAGGCACCCTCCTCAAGCACAAGCTCCTCTGCGACGAGCCGACTACCCTCGACGAGCTTCTGGACATAGCGGACAAGTACGCCACCGCCGACTCCTCGATGAAGACCGAGCTTCGGGTAGACGCGTCCGGAAAAGTACTCAACCCGGCGCCCAAGACGCCGGCTGGGGATTCCGGCCGACGCCCACACCCGAACGACCACAAGCGCAAGGGCCCCGCGCCGCCTCCCGCCAGTCGGCAGGTGGCCACAGTTGAAGACGTGCCGCCTGAAGGGCGGCCCGCGCCCAAGAAACCCAAGGGCGGCCGGCCGGCTTGGCAGCCGGCCTTCTCCTACGAGCAAACTCTCGACGCCCCGTGCAAGTTCCACAACGGCGCGAAGCCGTCCAACCACACAACCCGAAAGTGCCATTGGCTCACCCGAATCTCCAAAGGCGAGGGGCTCGCGCCGCCTCCGCCTGCCGGCCCGCCGCCTCCGCCTCCGCCGCCTCCGGCGCTCGGCCCGCAGTCGGAGCCGTGCATGACGAATTCCCTGACGAGCAAGCAACCTACATCGTCTTTACAAGCCAGCCCGAAGACCGGCGCAGCAAACGCCGAGAGCACCAGGAAGTCAGCGTGGTCGCTGCCAACCCCGCCGGACACATGCATTGGTCAGAAAAGCCCATCAGCTGGAGCCGGGCCGACCATCCAGAGGTGATGCCGTCTCCCGGCTCTTATGCGCTGGTCCTGGAAGCCACCCTCGCGACGGACAGACGCGCTGCCCGCTTCTCCCGCGTGCTGATAGACGGCGGGAGCAGCATCAACATCCTGTACCGTGACACCCTGGAGAAGCTAAATGTCAAGACAAAGCAGCTCATGCCTACTCGAACAGTGTTTCATGGCATCGTACCCGGCCTGTCCTGCGCCCCCATTGGCAAGATCAAGATTGATGTACTTTTTGGGGACAAGGAGCATTTCCGCCGGGAAGCGATCTGGTTTGAAGTGGTGGACCTGGAGAGCCCTTACCATGCATTGCTTGGCCGACCTGCCTTGGCCAAATTCATGGCAGTTCCCCACTATGCATACCTCAAGATGAAGATACCAAGCATAGAAGGCGTCATCACCGTAGACGGCGATTACAAGAAGTCCTCTGAGTGCGCGGCAGCCAGCAGCCGGCTGGCCGAGTCCCTTGTGATTGCCGAAGAAAAGAAGATGTTGGACCGAGTCGTGGCCATAGCCGGCAAGCAGTCGGCCGTGTCCCCCGACCCCAAGGAGCATGATGCTCAAGGATCTTTCCAGCCGGCCAAGGAGACGAAGAAGATACCTCTTGACCCCGAGCATCCAGAGAGGTTTGCCGTCATCGGGGCAAGCCTGAACAGCAAATAGGAAGGCGAGCTCGCCGATTTCCTCCGTGAGAATCGGGACATCTTTGCATGGTCCCCCAAGGACATGCCGGGTGTTCCGAGGAAATTCGCCGAGCACAAACTACACGTCCGAGAAGACGCAAAGCCAGTCAAACAACCCCTTCGCCGACTGTCGGAGGAGAAACGCAGGATTGTGGGAGAGGAGATAGCCCGGCTTCTGGCAGCCGGCTTCATTATGGAAGTTTTCTTTCCAGAGTGGCTCGCCAACCCGGTCCTTGTGCTAAAGAAGAATAACAAGTGGCGCATGTGTATAGACTACACGAGCCTCAACAAGGCTTGCCCCAAAGATCCCTTTGCCCTGCCAAGGATTGACCAAGTGATAGACTCCACGGCCGGATGCGAGCTGTTGAGTTTCTTGGATGCTTACTCAGGATATCACCAGATAAAGCTAGATCCGGACGACCGCCTGAAGACCGCCTTCATCACGCCATTTGGAGCCTTCTGCTACCTGACTATGACATTCGGCTTAAGAAATGCCGGTGCCACTTTTCAGCGTTGCATGCAGAAGTGCCTCCTCAAGCAACTCGGCAGAAACGCTCACGTCTACGTGGACGACATTGTGGTGAAGACGGAGAAGCGCGGCACCTTGCTGGGAGACCTCAAGGAAACGTTTGAGAACCTACGCCGGTTCCAAATCAAGCTCAACCCCGAGAAATGCGTGTTCGGAGTGCCAGCCGGCCAGCTCCTAGGCTTCCTGGTCTCCGAACGCGGCATCGAATGCAACCCGGTGAAGATCAAGGCCATCGAGAGAATGGCGATCCCCACCAAGCTTCGAGACATCCAAAAGTTCACCGCATGCTTGGCCTCCTTGAACCGCTTCATCAGCCGGCTCGGAGAGAAGGCTCTCCTCCTCTACCGCCTCATGAAGAAGAGCACTCACTTCGAGTGGAACGACCAGGCCGACCAAGCTTTTCACGAGCTGAAGAAGATGCTGGCCACGCCGCCCGTCCTGGCGGCGCCGACTGAGAAAGAGCCCATGCTCCTTTACATTGCCGCAACCAGCCGGGTGGTCAGCACCGTCATCGTAGTCCAACGCCCAGAAGAAGGCCGAGCCCAGCCGGTCCAGAGGCCGGTGTATTATTTAAGCGAGGTGCTGTCCGCTTCAAAGCAGAACTACCCGCACTACCAGAAGATGTGTTACGGCGTGTACTTCACCGCCAAGAAGCTGAAGCCCTACTTTCAAGAGCACCCCGTCATGGTCGTATGCACCGCCCCGCTGGCCGAGATCATAGGCAGCCGGGACGCATCCGGCCGGGTGGCGAAATGGGCCATCGAGCTGGCCCCTTACACGATCTTCTACCAGCCCCGCACCGCCATCAAGTCCCAAGCACTGGCCGACTTCCTCGTCGACTGGGCCGAGACCCAGTACCTGCCGCCGGCTCCCGACTCCACCCATTGGCGCATGCACTTTGACGGGTCCAAGATGCGCACCGGCTTGGGAGCCGGCATTGTCCTTACCTCTACCAAAGGCGACAAGCTCAGATACACGCTGCAAATTCACTTTGCCGCCTCCAACAACGTGGCCGAGTACGAGGCGCTCATACACGGGCTCCGGCTTGCCAAGGAACTCGGCATCCGCCGGATCCTATGTTATGGCGACTCGGACTTGGTGGTCCAGCAATCATCCGGCGACTGGGACGCCAAGGACGCAAATATGGCAAGCTACCGCTTCCTGGTCCAACAACTCAGCGGATACTTTGAAGGATGCGAGTTCCTCCACGTACCACGAGCCGACAACGAGCCAGCCGATGCCCTAGCTCGAATAGGCTCCACTCGGCAAGCAATTCCAACCGGCGTCGCTCTACAACGCCTCCTCAAGCCATCTATCAAGCCGTCTCCAGAGTCCGATTCCATCTTCGTACCGCATGACCCCGACGCGGCCGGGTCCGGCTCGAAGAACCAAGCAGGCGACCCCGGGATTTCAGTAGCCGGCTCGGGGACTGCCACAACCGGCTCAGGGACTACAGTAGCCAGCCCGGGGACTGCACCAGCACAACAGCCGGCGGCCGACTCCAGCATTTCACCACCCAGCCCGCCCACCCTGGTGGCAGTAGCCACATTGGTAGTGGGAGAAGTCGCGGCTCCGTCATGGGCTCAGTCCATCGTCAACTTCCTAGTAAACCAAGATCTGCCGGCTGACGAAGCAGAGGCAAGACAAGTCCAACGCCGAGCCGGAGCATACACAATCGTCAATAGAGAGCTCGTCAAGCGCAGTGTCACTGGAGTTCTCCAGCGATGCGTCGAGCAAGAGAAGGGCATTGCAATCCTCAGAGACATTCACCAAGGAGAATGCGGCCACCATGCGGCCTCAAGATCACTCGTCGCCAAAGCCTTCCGCCATGGTTTCTTTTGGCCGACTGCCTTGGATGACGCCAAGGAATTAGTTAAATATTGCAAAGGGTGCCAACTTTTCAGCTCCAAGCAACACATGCCGGCTTCGGCACTCAAGACCATTCCCCTCACCTGGCCCTTTGCCGTTTGGGGACTGGACATAGTGGGCCCATTCAAGATGGCGTGCGGCGGCATGACGCATTTGCTCGTCGTCGTGGACAAGTTCACCAAGTGGATTGAGGCAAAGCCGATCAAGAAGCTGAATGGGCCGACTGCTGTGACATTCATCGCAGACATAACAACTCGGTACGGCGTGCCACACAGCATCATCACCGACAATGGCACGAATTTTGCCAAAGGAGCCTTGGCACGTTTCTGCGCAGCCCAAGGTATCCGGCTGGACTTAGCGTCCGTCGCCCACCCGCAGTCAAACGGCCAGGTCGAGCGAGCCAACGGCCTCATCCTCTCCGGCATCAAGCCCCGACTGGTCGTACCTCTGGAGCGTTCAGCCGGCTGTTGGCTCGATGAGCTGCCGGCTGTCCTCTGGAGTCTGCGCACTACACCAAACAAGTCAACCGGCTTCACCCCTTTCTTCCTTGTGTATGGTGCCGAGGCGGTCATCCCAACTGACATCGAGTTCGACTCGCCTCGAGTAACCATGTACACGGAAGCGGAGGCCAAGGAAGCACGAGAAGACGGCGTCGACCTGCTGGAAGAAAGCCGGCTGTTAGCCCTCAGCCGGTCTGTCATCTACCAGCAGGGCCTGCGCCGCTACCACAGCCGGAAGGTCAAGCCAAAATCTTTCCAAGAGGGCGATCTTGTGCTCCGGCTGATCCAGCGAACAGCCGGCCAGCACAAGCTCTCGGCCCCTTGGGAAGGCCCCTTCGTCATCAGCAGAGCTCTAGGCAACGACTCCTACTACCTGTTCGACGCACAGAAGCCGAAGGCACGCAAGAGAGACGACTCCGGCAAGGAGTCGGAACGGCCATGGAATGCCAACCTCCTTCGAAGATTTTACAGTTGAAATGCAGTATGTATCACGCTAACTTTTGTATTAAGTACGAGACAATAGGCCCCCCGAGGAGGGCTCGGGGACTGCCATCTCTTATCTATGAATGAAAAGTATCATGCTTATGACTTTGTCATTTCATTTACTTGTTCCATCCGGCACCGGGTTCGACTAGTCGGCCCGGGGACTGGCCGACTGGAGTTATATTAGAAGTCCTACCCGCAGTCAGACAAGTAGTGTGCCGGCTCCCAAGCTTTCTCTTGCCAAAAGTCGCAGTTCGAAGAACCGGCTGTCCGACTGGCAAGAGTTAAAGGCAGGAACGGGCGCCCACACGAAAAACGGCTAGGGACTAACGGACTAATATAACAAAAGCCGGTTTTTCTCCCACCGCCGAATGGCTACCAGAGTAGCCGGCCGGCCGGTTTCCATTCACTTCACTTCAATCCAAGAAAGCTCAAGTACTTGCCTCCCCAAAGAGGGAAGGCGGCAAAGGAAAAAGCCTAAGGATAAAAAGCATACGCGAATGGAAACCAAACATGCACATAATAATATTTACATAAAAGACCTCCGAGAGGCCAGCATTCAACATAGTTTGGATACACCCCAGTGGGTGGAACTGCGAAAACTTAATGAAGATTGTTCAAAAGACAAGAAGCAGGAAAAATAAGGACGACAGGTCAAGCCGGCGGAGCGACCGACGAGCCGGGATGGTTGGCGGAGACGGTTGTGCCGGCTGAAGGAGCGGCTGGCTGGCGAACCTCGGCTTGGTCACCGCCTCCCGCAGAAGGCGCGCTTCCATGCGCCTCGTTGCTGGAGGCACGGTCGGCCTGAGGTCGGCCGGTTGTTCCACCAGCCGGCTCGACATCTTCGCCGTCCTCCTCCTCGTCATCCTCGCCCTCGTCGCTGGAGGCGATCTCCTCTGCCGAGTCCTCGCCCACCGCCGGGTTCAGCCCAAACCACTCCTCCGGCTGGGCAACACCGTCATCATCAATTTTGGGTGCGAAAACGCTGATGTCGGTGCACTCGGAGATCGTCGAAGCACGCTGGGCGATGGTCGGCCTCACCTCCTCCAGCTCCACGTCGGCCTCCATCCGCCAAGTGCGCAGCTGGTCCAGGCTCAGCCCTGGGTACCAAGCCCGAACGAACTCCAATGCCCGCCCGGCTCCGAGGCGGGCCGCCGACGCCTTCCAAGCCTCAAAGCGACCGACTACGACCTCCAGCCAGTCGGCAGTCCGGCTTGGGGTGCGGGGGATCGTCTCTCCACGCCAGAGGGCGGCAAACACTTGCGCCCCGGCACGTTGGAGCCGGCGAAGCATCCGATGAGCCGGCTGCAACCGTGCCTGGACAGCCAAGAGCTGCTCCTCAAGCGTCCAGTTCGCATCCGGCGTGATGTTGGCCCCCGCCTGATGGCGGCAAAGGTGGAGTAGCCGGGAAAGTAGTCTGCGCAGGGAAATAGGCAGCAGCACAAGTTAGAACAAGAACCAAATGCCAAGGGGCAGGAAAGGAGCGAGGAAGGCGGCTTACCGTCGATCAAGTCCTCGATGCGGCCGAAGCCCTCATCAAGTGCTCACCGGGTCTCAGCCCAGCTCGCCGCCTCGGTCTCATACTCTGCCTTCAGGGCGGCCTCGCTATACTGCGCTTGCTGCAGGGCCGCCTTGTGGCTCTTCTCCTGGTCAGCCAGCTTCTTGGCCAGGCGGTCACGCTCCTGGACCAAGACAACGTACTCGGCGTCCTTGGTATGAAGGGCGGCCTGCGCTTCGCCGAGCTCCTTCCTCAAGTCGGCGTTGGCCCCTGAAGACAAAGAAAAAGACAAACCAATAAGGAAAAAGTCATCAAGAAAGATCCGACCCGACTGCGCAGCAGTCGCCCGAATCTCGAGGACTACACCCAGTGGGTGCGCTGACGCGCCCCCATAGGAGACAGACAAAATCAAGCACTTACTTCGGCTATCGGCCAGGTCGTCGGTCCTCCGACTCAAATCCGGAGCCTGGGAGTTGAAGGCAGCAGCATGGAGGTTATGATATTCCTGAAAGATTCAGACATGAAGCAAAGATGAGGTGGTTGTCAAGAAAGATTCGACTCGACTGCGCAGCAGTCGGCCCGAATCTCGGGGACTACACCCAGTGGGTGCGCTGACGCGCCCTCACGGAAGAAATCAAGAGATCAAAACGGTCAAGAATGAAGGACTCACCTGGATGGCGGCACGCGTCGACAGGAACTCCTGGGTGAGCTGCTGCAGCAGGGCGGCCTGAGCTTGAAGCCGGCTCCGGACCCCTTGAGCCGCCACATTCAGCTCGCCAGTCCCCCCGCTGGGAGTCCACTCGGACGTGGCAGTGCTGGCCGCCTCCGGATCTTCAGCCGACTGGCCTGCACCCGCGACTCGGTGCGACTCCGGTGGAGCGGCGCCTCCCCCTGCGTGCCGACGCATCACCGGCTGCACCTCGAGGCCGGCTCTGTCCTCCGGCTCACCCCCGGCCGGCTCCTCTGGCACCGCTGACGATTGGCCGCCTTGGCCCGCTCCGGTTGGCGCCGCTGGCGGCGCTCTCCTCGCGAAGGCCACGGGGTCCTCCCTCCTCTCCATCAGCGGCGGGTCTTGGACGATTTCCTCCGCCAAGGGCAGTGGGGTGTTAGGGGCCACGGCTCGGAGGGGAATGGCGAGCAGCGGAGGCTGGTTGCGCGAACCCCCCGCCTCCGTCTCCGCGGTCGCCGACTCCACCTGGGCCTTGGCAGCCGCGCTGGCCTGCTCCTTTACCGCCTGGGCGGCCGCTTTTTCCGCCGCCTCGCGCTCCTCCTACGCCTCACGGGCATTCCGCTCCGTGGCTTCCTTGAGATCGGCACGGGGGTCCATGCGGCGGGAGCTCGAAGACCCTCCAGCCGGCCCCACTACGGAGCCGCCCGTACCCCGCTCAAGGGAAAGCGGCGCCCTGTCCAGCAAGCGGGAAAAGTTAAGAAGAATGTTCGAACAAGAAGAGAACGATGAAAAGCCTGCGACAGGGCAATTGACGACTTACGCTGAGACCGCTTGAGGCTACTTCACCGCCTTGCGGAAGCGGGCCGCTTTCACAGCCGCCTCATCTCGCTTGGTCGCCGCGGTGGAGGCTTTGGACTTCTTCGGCCGACTGCCGAAGAGACCTGAAGCGGCCCGGCACTTCTGTGCACCGCCGCCGACAGCCGGCGCGATGGACGAGCCCGCGCCCTGATGGTCGGCCGCCGGCTGGCGACGCGGGGCGACTTCGGCTTCGAAATCATCCGGCCAGTCCTCGAAGCTGGCGGTGAGCCTTGTGCCCCCGGGCTCGGCGTTGTCCCCCACGACGGCGTCTTCCATGGCGGCCGCCCCCAAGTCCGGGTCATCGACGTCGTCTGCCGTGCGGTCGGGGGCGTACTGGCGTTCTATCCCTGCTGCCCCGGTCGTCGGCGGGAGAAGAGGGTTCTGCTAAGAAGAACCGACTGATCAGAAGCCGGCCAGCATGAAGCCGGCCACCAACAAGAAGAAGAAAAGGAAAACTTACCACGGGCGGAGGGTTGGCGCGAGAGTATGGCGCCTTGCCGTATCGCCAGTCCTCGGTGAGCTTGCAATTGGAGATGTAGTTTACCATGTGATACCTCCGCATGAGGCATCTCCCTGGTGCTCAGCCAGCATGGGTCGAACCGGCCGCTCATCTGGCACATCATGTGGGGCCGGCTTTGGAGAAGAGATATCTGGCGCTCCACGAAGGCGGCCACCAAGTCGGCCCCGCTCAGACCTTCCGACTAGATCATCACCCGAAGCCAGGAGACGGAAGCGTTCCCGGCCTGAGACAGTGACCGGGACCGGAAACTCCATGAGGGCTGCCTCCCGGCCAGAGGGCCGGCTACATAAGTCGGCAGGTTGACATGGTCTCCTTGCTCGGCGACGTTCTTCACGTAGAAGTATGACTTCTGCCAGATCTTCACCGACTGGATCAGGGGGATGGGCGGGAACGGGTTGTTCTCACCCGCCCTCCTCATGGCGATGAAGGCCCCGCAGGGTGCGGGCACGCCGGCGACGACGGTGCCGAGTTTGCTC
The DNA here is from genome assembly GCF_018294505.1 of Triticum aestivum. Lineage (NCBI taxonomy): Eukaryota > Viridiplantae > Streptophyta > Magnoliopsida > Poales > Poaceae > Triticum > Triticum aestivum. Next base: position 634,006,463 of record NC_057797.1, on the reverse strand, counting down.
TGGAAGAACTCCCCCCAGAGCTCTAGCATGGGGAGCAGCCCCAAGAAGCCTTCGCATAGGCAGACGAAGGCCGACAGCAGCATCACCGCATTGGGCATGAGGTGATGCGGCTGAAGGTTGTAGAACTCGAGGAAGGAGCGCAGAAACCCGCTCGCCGGAAGGCCGAATCCGCGCAGGAAGTGCGAGCGGAAGACGACCCACTCGCCCTCCTCCGGTGCCGGCGAGATCTCCGTCTCCGGCGCCAGGCGGACCCGCACGAGGTTGGCGTCGGGCAGGCGCCGAGTCTGGCGGAGGAACACAACATGGTCCTCATGGACGTTGGAGCCGTCCCATGAGCTCGACAGCGCCATGGGAGCAAGACGATGTGGTGGCGCGGCGGCGCTGAGACGGGAGGTTGCGGCGGCAATGAGAGGAAGAAAGGAGGACGAGAAGGGGCGGAGCGAGAGAGAGCGTGCGAACCTCTGTCGCTCCCCCTCCTCCCCCTACTTATAGGCTCGCGTGGCGGAGCCGAGGAGGCGCGGCGTGGGGAAGCGTGGCGATCGATCGTGCCCACGCCCCCATGTCCCGCGATTACTGTGCCATGATGGCGGAATAAAACCGTCGTGGGAAGGCGAGCGGTCCGTGTGGGCCACGGAAGATCCGCGCTCGGACCGAGGCCTGCGAGTGGCGGGCCCGGGCCTGCAGCGACGTCCCATCGCGCGCGTGCGTTGCCAGGATTTCCTTGCCACGTGGCCCGCGTTCCCGCCTACGAGAGCCGGAGCTCTCTGAAGTCGGCGTGCACAAGCAAAGCCGGCTCTTCAGGATAAGAAGCTGACCAAGCTTCTCGTCCCTTTGTCCGCCTCGAAGCTCGATCGGCTTCGGAGACTACTGTCGGAGTAAATAGCCATGGGTAGCCTAGCCGGCTTCCCCTGGCCCTTCTGAAAAAATTACGAGCCCGTACGGCTCTCGAGAATCCAAGACATGGGGCCACCTTCCCCTTGCTGGCCGTCACCCAGGCCGGCTTTCGGAAGGCGGCCCGACTTTAGCCCTCATGAAGAAAGCTTTGGAGAGGGCCGACTTCGAGAAGCCAGCCGCAAGAAGGCCGACTCCAAGAAGCCGGCTCCCATAAAGCGGTCGAGGCCGTACCCTCAAAGTTTGCATCCATCTAGCAGCGATGAGACGGGGCGTGGCTACAGTGAAGCCTGCCACCCCCGAATCCCGGAGCACGCCTGGCACAGTGCACCGTACGGAGTGGCCATGACCCGTCCGGCGCGGCACTGTTTCCATGTTGACCCTGATGTCATCCACGACGGGCTACCAGTACGGCCCATGGGCGGTGGGCCCCTTCAGGCAGAGAGATACCCGAAGGCGGCCTGGCCTCCCCAGTCGGCCCGAGACGGGGCCGGCTCCCCGCAGCCGGCTCGCTTCCCCCCCTCGAAGAAGACGCCCCATTAAGGAGACAAGACGCGGTAAGGCTACAGTAATCGCTCGCCGGACGGCGGCACTGTAGCCACGCTTACCTCGACGAATCCCTCGTCATCAGGATGGGGCAACAGTAACCAGCCATCGACAAGACCCTTGGCAGTGGGGCCTGCCTGTTGCCAAGGAGTTGGTAGCCGGCGGGACCCACCAGCTGGCGGGCCCCAGCAGTCGGTGCAGAAGCTGGCGAGCGCGGTCACAGACGGCTGGGCCCAGCGCCCAGTCGGATTACCATTGTACCCCCGGGGGGTAGGCCTATATAAACCCCCCGGGGCACCCATGCAAAGGGTTCGACCCCCTGCTAGTTTTAGACACCACACGAGGAGAAGAAGCCAGCTAGCCATGCCCTTCTTCCTCCTCCCACCGAACAGCTCAAGGAGCATTGTGTAGCTACGTGTCAATCTAGTGATCATGCGGAGACCCCGCAGAGCAGCAGTAGGGGTGTTATCTCCACGGAGAGCCCCGAAGCTGGGTAAGATTCGCCGGCGTGCATGTCTTCGCCTCATCCCGTTTCCAGGCACCGGCGACGTCTTACTGGCTCCCACAATGATAAGCCACCCGTTGGCATATGTCGCACCTACCACCCGACACGTAGGGTCCGCACGCTTAACGTTTCGGTGACAGTTATATTATGAGTTTATATGTTTTGATGTACCGAAGGTTGTTCGGAGTCCCGGATGTGATCCTGCACATGACGAGGAGTCTCAAAATGGTCTAGACATGAAGATTGATATATTGGAAGCCTATGTTTGGATATCGGAAGTGTTCTGGGTGAAATCGGGATTTTACCGGAGTACCGGGAGGTTACCGGAACCCCCCGGGGACTTAATGGGCCCTAGTGGGCCTAGGTGGAAGAGAGGAGAGGTGGCTAGGGCTGGGCCGCATGCCCTCCCCCCCAGTCCGAATAGGACAAGGAGAAGGGGGCGGTACCCCCCCCCCCCTTCCTTCTTGTCCTCCACTCTTTCCCCCTCCCAGGTCCTAATCCAACTAGGAAACAGGGGAGTCCTACTCCCGGCGGGAGTAGGACTCCTCCTGGCGCGCCTCCTCCCTAGCAGAGGCACCACATAGACACAACAATTGATCGTTTGATCTTTTAGCCGTGTGCGGTGCCCCCCTCTACCATAGTCCACCTCGATATTGCTGTAGCGGTGCTTAGGCGAAGCCCTGCGTCGGTAGAACATCAACATCATCACCACGCCGTCATGCTGACGAAACTCTCCCTTAACACTCGGCTGGATCTGAGTTCGAGGGACGTCATTGAGCTGAACGTGTGCTGAACTCGGAGGTGTCGTACGTTCGGTACTTGATCGGTCGGATCGTGAAGACGTACGACTACATCAACCGCGTTGTGCTAACGCTTCCGCTTTCGGTCTACGAGGGTACGTGGACAACACTCTCTCCTCTCGTTGCTATGCATCACCATGATCTTGCGTGTGCATAGGAAAGTTTTTGAAATTACTACCTTCCCCAACAATAACACATAGTAGGGGACTATAACTTGCAATATCGGATCAAGAACACAAATATATTCATAAAAACATAATAGGTTCAGATCTGAAATCATGGTACTCGGGCCCTAGTGATAAGCATTAGGCATAGCAAAGTCATAGAAACATCAATCTTAGAACATAGTGTATACTAGGGATCAAACCCTAACAAAACTAACTCAATTACATGGTAAATCTCATCCAACCCATCACGGTCCAGGAAGCCTACAATGGAATTACTCACGCACAGCGGTGACCATCATGAAATTGGTGATGGAGGATGGTTGATGATGACGATGGCGACAGATTCCCTTCTCCGGAGTCCCGAACAGACTCCGAATCCGCCCTCCTGAGGAAGAACATGGCTTGGCGGCGGCTCTGTATCGTAAAAACAGATGAATCCTTCTCTCAGACTTTTTTCTCCCCGAAAGAGAATATATGGAGTTGGAGTTGAGGTCGATGGAGGTCCAGGGGGCCCACAAGGTCGGAGGGCGCGCCCCCCACCCTTGTGGCTAGGGTGTGGGCCACTGGTCTTGATTCCTTCGCCAATATTTTTAGTAATTCAAAAAGTTATCTCCGTGAAGTTTCAGGTCATTCCGAGAACTTTTTATTCTGCACAAAAATAATACCATGTCAGTTCTGCTGAAAACATCGTCAGTCTGGGTTAGTTCCATTCAAATCATGCGAGTTAGAGTCCAAAACAAGGGCAAAAATGTTTGGAAAAGTTGATACGTTGGAGACGTATCACTATGCAATTCTAACGGTGGATGAAATAAATGGAGGGATTTGAGGAGCTGGAGCTTTACTAACCTACAAGTGAAGGGGAGATTCATCTGGAAAATGCTTTAAGGAGTAGCTATCTATGGAGAAAGGAGTACATCAAGCTTCCAAACTGGACTCTGCCTCCTCCTCCTCCGCCACCTCCGGCGCGTCAGCCGGATGAGGCCCCACAGCAGAGTCCTCTTCTGCCTCAGCTGTCTCCGGCGCGTCAACGGACTCCGCCTCCTCCTCCTCCGCCTCCTCTGGCGCGTCAGCGCACTCCGCCTCCTCAGATGCGTCAGCAGACTCCACCGCCTCAGCAACGACGGAAGAGAGACGTCGCTGCTCCAGCGGCTAGCAGTACCAGGGGCGGAAAGAAATTCAAATTTGGTCCAAGCCTCAAGGCTCCTGCAAAGTTACCATATGAGAGGACTGACGAGGAAAACAAGGACATCAGTGCTGCCGAAGTGCAGGCCCATTTTGAATGGAAACGTCCACCTCCGAAGGAAACAGTAGATCCGGTGAAAGCGAAGCGCACTCTGGATGCCCTTAAGCGACCACCATCGCCTCCGCCACAATCCAACTATGACCGTTGTATTGAAAGGACATATGATGAAGCGCGGCAGCCGGGAAGTACTACCAGAACTGCAAGATTAGAAGCAAAACGAAGAAGTGGGAAAACAATTCCCCAGCTCGGCTTACAGGAGAAGCAATCGTTCCCCCCGCTCAAGGTGTCTAGCGATATCGCTAATCATCTGGGGCTACTGCCCGGTACCACTCTTGGTGATTACGCGGACGATGATGTATAGTTTGAAATGGATGAGGTAGTAGAGACCTTTAGATACGAGCATGTGAAGCCTCTCCTGATATCAAGTAATCATTTTCTTTGCCTGGCAGGGTTTGGAAAAAGTTGACCGAAACGGTTCCGGGCTACAGAAGGAGCTGCGATTTACACACCCCAAAGTAAGTAGTACTATCTAGTTCCGCGCATCTCTCATTGATTCTAGTTTCATCAATAACATTTATCATGCTTGATTATCAGTTTGATTGAACTCTATTCTCGTAAAGTGCTTGTGGCAGGAAGGCGGCAATAATTTATGTGGATACTATGTTTGCGAGTTCATTCGCCACTCGACCTCTGAGCGGGGCTACTCTGACAAACAATATGAAGTACATAAACAATATCCACAATTTTATTTTATTACCATCAATTGTGTTGAGTTTCATTCATATATATGTATTGACCCCTTTCTTTAAATTAGATCTAGCAGATGCGGAATGAACTCCTACCACATGACCGCATACGAGCAATTGAAGAGGAATTAGCGGGATTCTTTCTTGACCATGTCATACATGAAAAGGGAGAATACCATGTGGAAATTCAAATGGATTTTCGGTATATGATGTCAGGGATTGTAGAGATGTTATATTGTATATATGTAGTAGCGCCGGATAGATATACGAAAACTTGTTGTTCGACCAAGCATGGAGAAAAAGAGGTCACTTCTCTCTATATATGTTCATGATCATGATGTTGTGTAATTAATGGTTCCTTTATTTGATTACTATCTACCATTGAGTTCTCTCTATGTAGTAGCTACCATGGACCAAGCACGGAGAAAGAGAGGTCACTTCTCTCTATATGCAGTAGCTATAACTAACACAATATGAAACACCTAAACCCTCCAAAACCCCTAAACTCTCCAAAACCCCTAAACCCCCCTTTAAAAAAACAGTGCCTGGGAGGTGCTGACGCGTGGCTACCTTTTAGTCCCGGCCGGTGTTACCAACCGGGACTAAAGGTACTCCTCCCTGGGTGCCCCACAGCGGCCACGTGGAGCTCCTTTAGTCCCAGTTCGTAAGCAAACCGGGACTAAAGGTTTTGGGCATTAGTCCCGACAGTTCTGTCCCGGATCCAGAACCGGGACTGAAGGCCTTCTGGAACCGGGACTAGTACCTGATAACCCACAAGTATAGGGGATCGCAACAGTTTTCAAGGGTAGAGTATTCAACCCAAATTTATTGATTCGACACAAGGGGAGCCAAAGAATATTCTCAAGTATTAGCAGCTGAGTTGTCAATTCAACCACACCTGGAAACTTAATATCTGCAGAAAAGTGTTTAGTAGCAAAGTAATATGATAGTAGTGGTGATGGTAGCAAAAGTAATATTTTTGGGTTTTGTAGTGATTGTAAAAGTAGCAACGGAAAAGTAAATAAGCGAAGATAAATATATGAAAAGCTCGTAGGCATTGGATCAGTGATGGATAATTATGTCGGATGTGATCGATCATGCAACAGTTATAACATAGGGTGACACAGAACTAGCTCCAGTTCATCAATGTAATGTAGGCATGTATTCTGAATATAGTCATACGTGCTTATGGAAAAGAACTTGCATGGCATCTTTTTTCATACCCTCCCGTGGCAGCGGGGTCCTATAGGAAACTAAGGGATATTAAGGCCTCCTTTGAATAGAGTACCGGACCAAAGCATTAACACATAGTGAATACATGAACTCCTCAAACTACGGTTGTCACCGGTAATGTTCCCGATTATTGTCACTTCGGGGTTAACGGATCATAACACATAATAGGTGACTATAGACTTGCAAGATAGGATCAACAACTCACATATATTCATGAAAACATAATAGGTTCAAATCTTAAATCATGGCACTCGGGCCCTAGTGACAAGCATTAAGCATAGCAAAGTCATCGCAACATCAATCTCAGAACATAGTGGATACTAGGGATCAAACCCTAACAAAACTAACTCGATTACATGATAAATCTCATCCAACCCATCACCGTCCAGCAAGCCTATGATAGAATTACTCGCGCACGGTGGTGAGCATCATGAAATTGGTGATGGAGGAAGGTTGATGATGATGATGGCGACGGATTCCCCTCTCCGGAGCCCCGAAAGGACTCTAGATCAGCCCTCCAGGGAGAGTTTAGGGCTTGGCGGCGGCTCCGTATCGTAAAACGCGATGAATCCTTTTCTCTGATTTTTTTCTCGCCGAACACGAATATATGGAGTTGGAGTTGAGGTCGGTGGAGCGTCAGGGGGGCCACGAGGCAGGGGGCGCGCCCAGGGGGGTAGGCGTGCCCCCACCCTTGTGGACAGGGTGTGGGCCCCCTGGCATGGATTCTTCTTCTAGTATTTTTTATATATTCCAAAAATAATTTCCGTTGATTTTTAGGTCATTCTGAGAACTTTTATTTATGCAGAAAAATAACACCATGGCAATTCTGTGGAAAATAGCGTCAGTCCGGGTTAGTTCCATTCAAATCATGCAAGTTAGAGTCCAAAACAAGGGCAAAAGTGTTTGGAAAAGTAGATACGACGGAGATGTATCAACTCCCCCAAGCTTAGAACTTTGCTTGTCCTCAAGCAATTCAGTTGATAAACTGAAAGTGATAAAGAAAAACTTTTACAAACTCTGGTTGCTCTTATTGTTGTAAATATGTAAAGCCAGCACTCAAATTTTCAGCAAAGATTATGAGCTAACCATATTCACAATAACATTTAGGTCTCATGTTTACTCATATCAATGGCATAATCAGCTAGCGAGCAATAATAACAAATCTCGGATGACAACACTTTCTCAAAACAATCATGATATGATATAACAAGACGGTATCTCACTAGCCCTTTCTGAGACCGCGGAACATAAATCCAGAGCACCTTTAAGGATCAAGGATTGACTAGGCATTGTAATTCATGGTAAAAGAGATCCAATCATAGTCATACTCAATGTAAACTAACAGTAATGGATGCAAATGACAGCGGTGCTCTCCAACTGGTGCTTTTTAATAAGAGGATGATAACTCAACATAAAAGTAAATGGATAGGCCCTTCGTAGAGGGAAGCAGGGATTTGTAGAGGTGCAAGAGCTCGGTTTTGAAATAGATATGAATAATATTTTGAGCGATATACTTTCATTGTCAACATAACAACCGAGAGATCTCGACATCCTCCATGCTACACACGTTATAGGCGGTTCCCAAGCAGAATGGTAAAGTTCATACTCCCCCACTACCAACAAGCATCAATTGATGGCTTGCCCGTAACAACGGGTGCCTCCAACTATCAACAATCCTGGGGGAGTTTTGACTGCAATTATTTTGATTTGATTTGAGCACGGGACTGGGCATCCCGGTGACCATCCATTTTCTCGTGAATGAGGAGCGGAGTCCACTCCTCTTGAGAATAACCCGCCTAGCATGGAGCATACAGACAGCCCTAGTTAATACATGAGCTATTCGAGCATACAAAAAAAAATGTTTATTTGAATGTTTAGAGTTTGGCACATACAAATTTACTTGGAACGGCATGTAGATATTGTATATAGGTACGTATGATGGACTCATATGGAATAACTTTGGGGTTTATGGAATTGGATGCACAAGCAGTATTCCCGCTTAGTACAAGTGAAGGCTAGAAAAAGAATGGGAAGCGACCAGCTAGAGAGCGACAACAGTCATGAACATGCATTAAAATTAATCGACACCGAATGCAAGCATGAGTAGGATATAATTCACCATGAACATAAATATCGTAGAGACTATGTTGATTTTGTTTCAACTACATGCGTGAACATGCGCCAAGTCAAGCCACTCGAATCGTCCAAAGGAGGATACCACCCTATCATACCACATCACAACCATTTAATAGCAAGTTGGCACGCAAGGTAAACCATTATAAACTCCTAACTAATTAAGCATGGCATAAGCAACTACAATCTCTAATTGTCATTGCAAATATGTTTCTTTCATAATAGGCTAAATCAGGAACGATGAACTAATCATGTTTACGAAAACAAGAGAGGTCGAGGTCATACCAGCTTTCCTCATCTCAATAAGTTCATCATATAATCATCATTATTGCCTTTCACTTGCACGACCGAACGGTGTGGATAATAATAATAGTGCACGTGCATTGGACTAAGCTGGAATCTGCAAGCATTCAATTCAAGAGAGAAGACAAGGTAATATGGGCTCTTTGTTAGATCAACAATAATGCATATGAGAGCCACTCAACACTTTAATCATGGTCTTCTCCTCTCGGCCCCCAAAGGAAAGAAAAGAAACAAAACTATTTACACGGGAAAGCTCCCAACAAGCAAAAAAAAGAACAAGAAATCTTTTTGGGTTTTCTTTTTAATTACTACTACTACAGGCATGGAAAGTAAACTAACTAAAAGCTACAACTAATTTTTTTTGTTTTTTTCTTGAGGGTTTTCAAACACACACGAAGAAAGCTTAAAAAGAAAATAAACTAGCATGGATGATACAATGAAAAAGTATGAGCACCGACAATTGGCATGAGTGTGTGAACATGAATGTAATGTCGGTGAGAGATGCATACTCCCCCAAGCTTAGGCTTTTGGCCTAAGTTGGTCTATGCCCATGGATCAAAGTGGGCCTCTCTGGTGTAAGGAGGAGTGTCCTCTGGGTGCCACTGGTTGGCGATATCCTCCGGATCCCACTGGTAAATGGACTGTCGACAAGGGTCCAGGGGTGGTTCCGGCTCAGGCTCTGGAGCTGGTGTCACGCTCCAGTATGCATAAACTTCCTCCGTCAAAACAAGGTACTTGCCTAAAAATATGTGAAACAAAGAGGGAACAGGCAAGGTAATAGTCTCAAAGTTATTCTTACCAAAAATCAGTCTATAGTTAAGCATCTTTTTCTTATTCTTAACAATAAAAGCATGCGCTATCATGCTCTTATAATCTAGAAAAATATTAGGCAGCAACTTTTCCTCTTTCTCATAATGCCTAATAGGTATGTTAAAGTGTGCAGCAAGGTGCGAGGCAAAGATGCCTCCGAGGACGGGGCCCTTTGTACGGTTTAGATTTAACCATCTAGCAACAATAGCACCTAATCTGAAAGTAGCACTACTAGGGAAAAGCCTATACACAGAATCTTATCAGCAGCACGCTTTAAAATAAGGCGCTGCTGCTAATTAGCAGTAGCAAGCTCAAGAATAACTCGTTGCTGAAATAAATATAGCAGTAGCGCGCCAGCTGAAAGACGCGCTACTGCTATAATTCCCACGAGGCCGCCGCGAGGCTAGCTATAGCAGCAACGCGTTATAATGACGGGCGCTACTGCTACGTAGCATAGTAGCAGCGCATTTCGCCAATAAGCGCTACTGCTAAGTTTACTACAAAATTTTAGTCCCACCTCGCTCCGCGAAGAGATTTTCTACCACCTTAAATATGTTGCTTCTCAAACTTTGACAAGCACTTGGTCTTCATTGAACTCTATGTGTAGAATTTGTGGATTCCTAAACCGGTGAGGACTCATATTGACAAATCAGATTGTACACAAAAAGATCGTTGATGATCAATGTATTTTTGATACATTGAACTATAAGTCTATTTTTACATGCTGACACATAGCAGTAGCGCTTCTTTGTGAAAGGCGCTGCTGCTAGGTAGTTTAGCAGTAGCGTCTTTCTCTATAGCGCGCTACTGCTAAGCCATTCCATCTCCCACCCCATCTCCTCTATCCGATCCACTCATAGTCACACACTCACTGGATCCCTCTCAATCCCCCGCGCCGGTCCTCCCCCGTCGCCCCTCCTCCCTCTGTGCCGCCGTCACCTCCTCCTCCTTGCTGGACTCGGTACTGGCATCCTCCTCCGTCCTCTCTCTCCACTCGCCGCTGGCCGGCCCCTCCTCGCTCCGCCTTCCTCCTCCATCCTCCCTCCACTGGCCGCCGGCCGGCCCCTCCTCGCTCTGCCTTCCTCCTCCGTCCTCCCTCCACTGGCCGTCGGCCGGCCCCTCCTCCTCCTTGCTGGACTCGGTACCGGCCTCCTCCTCCGTCCTCCCTACATTTTGATTTAGTTGATTTAGTAGGCTAGTTGATTTAGTTGATTTAGAACATTTTGATTTAGTTGATTTAGTAGGCTAGTTGATTTAGCAGGCTAGTTCATTTAGTTGATTTAGAACATTTTGATTTAGTTGATTTACTAGGCTAGTTCATTTAGTTGATTTAGTATGCACCATTTTCATTTAGTTGGTTTAGAACATTTTCATTTAGTTGATTTAGAACATTTTAATTTAGTTGATTTAGTTACTTTTTGGCAAAATGTAGGTGGTACCTTGTCATCTAATATGTTACTAGATCTTAGGATTATAATTGTCCATCAAATTGCTTCTCGCGGAAGAACCAAAAAATATCTCATGCTACTTTTTTTCTTTCCTGTGAAGTGGGTCGTTAATCCTTTGCTCATATTGCTTTAGGAAAAATGGTGCCACCACCACCACCACTATGTCGACTGTGCAAGTCAAGGTGCGCCGGCAACCTTGCAACTGGCAAGCTGTTCGGCATCTACTTCCAGCCGGGTTTTCGTCATGCGGTGGTAAGAAATTTGATGAAATGTAATAACTATTTTATTTTTAGTGTTGGCATTACTGCATTGTGTCATTTTGCTTATTTTACACAGATCGTCCCATGCAATGTGAGGTTGAAATTCAACAAGCTGACAGGAGACACTGTGACATTTGAGGCTCCTGGGGGCCATACACTATGGAGGTCGAGAAAGGACGCAATACGTCGCAGATTGGAGGAGATGGATGGGCCCGTTTCGTCGCTCGCATGCGTCTTACTGGTGGTGAGTTGATCAGCTTCTCCTTCAAAGCAAAAAGACCCAATTTGGCTGTCATTTATCTCAACCTGGTGGAAGATGACGAAGATGACGGAGATGATGAAGATAATGAGGACCCACTCGATGAAGATGATGAGGACCCACTTCATGAAGCCATCATAGCTCAAAGAACAAGGCTGAGCGAGGAGGAGGTGTCCAACCTGTGGGACATAATTCCACCACGTGCTGACTTTGTCGGGGTGCCATTCGTGACCCGCCTGACAAATACCATGGTTGATCGACATGATATGGTATGTTATACTTACAAATGCAAATTATCCGATGAAATACTTAGTGTACAGTCCAATGATATGGTATGTTGTGTGGAATCTAGTCGATGATATGTTTTAGTGTAGAGTTCGATCACATGCTTATTAGTGTAGAATCTAAGGAAACTATTAATAGTGTAGATAATCCATATGTACTTATTTGCGAGGCTATTTATTAATTGAAATGTTTTTCTTATTCAGAAATTGGCAAAGAGCATATCTGTGAGTTATGGTATCGAGCCTGATGAAGAAGGCTCAGCTGGACTATGCCTTACTGCAAGGGGCTCCGTCACAACCTGTACTTACCGCATGGACACGGACGGTCGCACACACTTAAACTCGGTTGGGTGGAAGAAATTCCTCAATGGCAAGAATCTTCGTGTTGGACAGGCCATCCTAATTACTATCAGGAACACCAACCGCCCAGGCTTGAGGATGATGATTGTCTTCGATATCATCTAGAACTACATATGTGTGTGTGGCTATATCATCTAGAACTACATATGATGATCATCGTCGATATCATCTAGAACTACATATGATGATCATCGTCGATATCATCTAGAACTACATATGATGATCGCCGTAGATATGACCTTGTACTGCTTGAGGATGCATGTTGACTATGCATTAAATTGTTATCTAGTACTCCCTTCGTTCCAAATTACTCGTCGTGGTTTGAACTAAAACCACGACGAGTAATTTGGAACGAAGGGAGTACTACCTAGTAATGGTTTATGAATTTGATATCTACTAGCAGTACCTAGTATCTAGTATCTAAAAGGGAAACCGAAAGGGAAAGGGGTACGAGGGGAAAATGATGAAAGATATAGCAGTAGTGAGGGACTGTGAAATCGCTACAGCTAAGTAATAGTAGCGTGTTCATAAAAAGCGCTGCTGATATCGTCAACTGTAGTAGCGCGGGTAAGGACCGCGCTACTACTATAAGATAGTTGTAGCGCCTTATTAGTAGGGCGGCCACCCGCGCTGCTGCTAGCCTCAAAACCCGCACTACTACTAGGGTTTTCCCTAGTAGTGTAGTATCATTAAACAAGGCATGGCGCAAAATAGCAATATCAGGAGCACTAAGGTTCCCGCGACCAATTAAGCATCTACTAGCAAATATTGCGAAGTAACGTAAAACAGGAAAATGTATGCTAGTGATTCTCGCATCGAAAAGTTTCCTCGTTTCCCCTATAGCAATCATATCAATAAATCCCTCCACATCATTACGATGTGGTTCCTCTATGCTGCCCTCAAAGTGTATCAAACAGACCCGGCAAAAATCATAAAGTGACATCTCCTTATGCACATCATATAAATAAAATTCCACCGAAGGTGGTGATCTCCTAGCATGGAAATGAAAATTTTGCACAAAGATATTGGTGAGTAAGAGATACTGTTCACGCTGGTCGTGGAGGAAGGCGGTAAGGCCTGCATTCTCAGCCAAATGATAAAAATCTTCATGAATCTCGGCCTCTTTCAAGAACTCATCACAAGGCCATTCACATGGCCCAACCTCTGCAGTACGAGGGATATTATACTTGGGCTTCTTGTTCTCTTCATCTTGCTTATCCTTCGAGCTTCGGCTCGATGAGCCCCTAAAATATCTCTTCATCTTTTTCTGAAAATTTCTGAAATTTTTAGTAACTTAAAATGAAAGTGAACCAAACTCAACAAAATTGATAGAAACTACTCCTACAAGTGCCTAGAGGCTATATCATGCATTAAAACTACTTTTGACCATATAAATTTGACATGCAAGCTCAAGAACAAGTTCACCTAAGCAGCAAAAATTCGCAATGAATAAAGCACTAGAACAAAAACTAATTGGACCATAGGAGGAGTCACATACCAAAGAACAATCCCCCAAAGCAGTTTTGTGAATGGAGCTTTGAGCAAGGAGATCGAAAATGGCAGCAAGATGAGGAAGAACTCAGGTTTGAGCTGGTTGGTGATTTTTTGGGAGGAAGGAGTGTGTGGTGGCTGGAATAAGTGGAGGGGACCCACGTAGGGGTCCACGAGGCAGGGGCATGCCTAGGGGGTGGGCGCGCCCTCCACCCTCGTGGGCACGTGGCTGCTCCCCCTGCTGTGTTTTCAGTGCCAGATATTCTCAAATATTCTAGAAAAAAATCATATTTAAATTTCAGGGCATTTGGAGAACTTTTATTTTCGGGGTATTTTTTATTGCTTGAATAATTCAGAAAATAGAAAGAAAAATACTGTTTTTGCTTTATTTAATATAAATATCAGAAAGTAAAAAGACGGTACAGAGAGTTGTGATTTCTAAATTCATCCATCTCATGCTCATCAAAAGGAATCCACTAACAAGGTTGATCAGGTCTTGTTAACAAACTCATTTCGAATAACATGAAACCGGAGAATTTTCGAATAACACTAGGTTACCTCAACGGGGATATGCATGTCCCCAAAAATAATCATATTTCTTCTTGACAGTAGGAAGAGGAAATTCAAAACCTCCAATAGTGATTGTTGAAATTTTTCCAATAGAATTGATACTGTGGACTTGAGGTTGTTTCCTCAGAAAGTGTACCATATGCTCATTACCATTAACATGAAAAGTGACATTGCCTTTGGTGCAATCAATAACAGCCCATGCAGTATTCAAAAAGGGTCTTCCAAGAATAATAGACATACTATCATCCTCGGGAATATCAAGAATAACAAAGCCCGTTAAAATGGTAACGTTTGCAACCACAAGAGGCACATCTTCACAAATACCAACAAGTATAGCAGTTGATTTATCAGCCATTTGCAAAGATATTTCAGTAGGTGTCAACTTATTCAAATCAAGTCTACGATATAAAGAGAGAGGCATAACACTAACACCGGCTCCAAGATCACATAAAGTAGTTTTAACATAGTTTCTTTTAATGGAGCATGGTATAGTTGGTACTCCTGGATCTCCAAGTTTCTTTGGTATTCCACCCTTAAAAGTGTAATTAGCAAGCATGGTGGAAATTTCAGCTTTCGGTATCTTCCTTTTATTAGTAACAATATCTTTCATGTACTTAGCATAAGGGTTCATTTTAATCATATCAGTCAAACGCATACACAAAAAGATAGGTCTAATCATTTCAGCAAAGCGCTCAAAATCCTCATCATCCTTTTTCTTGGATGGTTTAGGAGGAAAAGGCATGGGTTTCTAAACCCATGGTTCTCTTTCTTTACCGTGATTCCTAGCAACAAAGTCTCTCTTATCATAACGTTGATTCTTTGATTGTGGGTTATCAAGATCAACAACAGGTCCAATCTCTACATCATTATCATTGCTAGGTTGAGCATCAACATGAACATCATCATTAACATTATCACTAGGTTCATGTTCATTACCAGATTGTGTTTCAGCATCAGAAATAGAAATATTATTGGGATTCTCAGGTGTGTCAATAACAGGTTCACTAGAAGCATGCAAAGTATTAGCATTTTTCTTTTTCTTCCTTTTAGAAGGACTAGGTGCATCAATATTAATTCTCTGAGAATCTTGCTCAATTCTCTTAGGATGGCCCTCGGGATACAAAGGTTCCTGAGTCATTTTACCGCCTCTAGTCATAACTCTAACAACATATCATTCTTCTTATTATTTAATTCACTAAGCAAATCATTCTGAGCTTTAAGCACTTGTTCTACTTCAGTGGTAACCATAGAAGCATGTTTACTAATAAGTTTAAGTTCACCTTTAACATTAGCCATATAATCACCCAAGTGTTCAAGCATATCAGCATTGTGTTTCAATTGTCTACCAACATAAGCATTGAATTTTTCTTGTTTAACCATAAAGTCATCAAACTCATCTAAGCATGGGCTAGCAAACTTAGTAAATGGGATTTCACATTTATCGAATCTACAGAGAGAATTTATCTTTACTACCTGTGTCGGGTTATCAAGACCATGTGTTTCTTCAACAGACGGCAAATTAAGACCATGTATTTCTTCAATAGGTGGTAAATTCTTAACATCTTCAGTTTTAATACCTTTTTCTTTCATAGATTTCTTTGCCTCTTGCATATCTTTAGGACTGAGAAATAGAATACCCCTTTTCTTCGGAGTTGGCTTAGGAGTTGGTTGAGGAAGTGTCCAATTATTTTCATTAGTCAACATATTATTCAATAGCAATTCAGCTTGATCAATAGTTCTTTCCCTGAAAACACAACCAGCACAACTATCCAGGTGGTCTCTGGAAGCATCGGTCAGTCCATTATAAAAGATATCATGTATTTCATTTTTCTTGAGAGGATGATCAGTCAAAGCATTAAGTGATCGGAGAAGCCTCCCCCAAGCTTGTGGGAGACTCTCTTCTTCAATTTGCACAAAATTATATATTTCCCTTAAGTCAGCTTGTTTCTTATGAGCAGGGAAATATTTAGCAGAGAAGTAATAAATCATATCCTGGGGACTACACACACAACCAGGATCAAGAGAATTAAACCATGTCTTAGCATCACCCTTTAATGAGAACGGAAACAACTTAAGGATAAAGTAATAGCGAGTTTTATCATCATTAGTGAACAGGGTGGCTATATCATTTAATTTAGTAAGATGTGCCACAACAGTTTCAGATTCGTAGCCATAAAAAGGATCAGATTCAACCAAGGTAATTAACTCAGTATCGACGGAGAAATCATAATCTTTATCAGTAATAAAGATAGGTGAAGTAGCTAAAGCAGGGTCATATTTCATTCTAGCATTCAAAGACTTTTCTTTAAGCTTAGCTAATAATTTCTTAAGATCAGATATATCATTGCAAGCTAAGAAGTCTCTAGCAGTTTCTTCATCCATAACATAACCCTCGGGACCAACAGGCAATTCGTATCTAGGAGGAGAATCTTCATCATCACTTTCATCAATATTATCAGTTTCAATAATTTCATTCTCTCAAGTTGTTCATCAAGAAATTCACCTAGTGGCACAGTATCATCATGCATAGAAGTAGTTTCATCATAAGTATCATGCAAAGCAGAAGTGGCATCATCAATAACATGCGACCTATCGGAATCAATAGCATGTGTAGGTGTTGCAACTTTACTCGAAACAGAAGGTGAATCAAGTGCAGAGCTAGATGGCAGTTCCTTACCTCCCCTCGTAGTTGAGGAAAAAATCTTGGATCTTTGATCTTTCAAGTTCTTCATAATGATAAGAAGATATAAATCCCAAGTGACTCAAAGAATAGAGTTATGCTCCCCGGCAACGGCGCCAGAAAATAGTCTTGATAACCCACAAGTATAGGGGATCGCAATAGTTTTCGAGGGTAGAGTATTCAACCCAAATTTATTGATTCAACACAAGGGGAGCCAAAGAATATTCTCAAGTATTAGCAGCTGAGTTGTCAATTCAACCACACCTAAAAACTTAATATCTGCAGCAAAGTGTTTAGTAGCAAAGTAATATGATAGTAGTGGTAACGGTAGCAAAAGTAATATTTTTGGGTTTTGTAGTGATTGTAACAGTAGCAACGGAAAATTAAATAAGCGAAGAACAATATATGAAAAGCTCGTAGGCATTGGATCAGTGATGGATAATTATATTGGATGCGATCGATCATGCAACAGTTATAATATAGGGTGACACAGAACTAGCTCCAGTTCGACAATGTAATGTAGGCATGTATTCCGAATATATTCATACGTGCTTATGGAAAAGAACTTGCATGACATCTTTTGTCCTACCCTCCCGTGGCAGCGGGGTCCTATTGGAAACTAGGGGATATTAAGGCCTCCTTTTAATAGAGTACTGGACCAAAGCATTAACACATAGTGAATACATGAACTCCTCAAACTACGGTCATCACCGGTAATGGTCCTGATTATTGTCACTTCGAGGTTAACGGATCATAACACATAGTAGGTGACTATAGACTTGCAAGATAGGATCAACAACTCACATATATTCATGAAAACATAATAGGTTCAGATCTGAAATCATGGCACTCGGGCCCTAGTGACAAGCACTAAGCATAGCAACGTCATAGCAACATCAATCTCATAACATAGTGGATACTAGGGATCAAACCCTAACAAAACTAACTCGACTACATGATAAATCTCATCCAACCCATCACCATCTAGCAAGCCTACTATGGAATTACTCATGCACGGCGGTGAGCATCATGAAATCGGTGATGGAGGAAGGTTGATGATGACGATGGCGATGGATTCCCCTCTCTGGAGCCCAGAAAAGACTCCAGATCAGCCCTCCTGAGAAAGTTTAGGGCTTGGCGGCGCTCCATATCGTAAAATGCGGTGAATCCTTTTCTCTGATTTTTTTCTCCCCGGACATGAATATATGGAGTTGGAGTTGAGGACGGTGGAGCGTCAGGGGGCTCACGAGGCAGGGGCGCGCCCCCCAATCTCGTGGACACGGTGTGGGCCCCTTGACGTGGATTCTTCTTCTAGTATTTTTTATATATTCCAAAAATAATCTCCGTTGATTTTCAGGTCATTCCGAGACCTTTTATTTTTGCACAAAAATAACAATTCTGCTGAAAACAGCATCAGTCCGGATTAGTTCCATTCAAATCATGCAAGTTAGAGTCCAAAACAAGGGCAAAAGTGTTTGGAAAAGTAGATACTACGGAGACATATCAATACCTTGTTTTCTACTAGTGGGGCGAGTCTGGCGCATCGACAGTGATCAACCTTTCGCCATCATCGGAGGAGGAGTTCACCTCCGATCAAGAGGGGACCCTGGCGTATTGGAACACAGTCGACACCGACTATTGTCGAACGAGTAGAGTAGTTGTGATCTTTTATGTTTGATCAAAGTAGTATGGTGAAGTTTGTGTTTAAGGTTTAAATCTATACAATGTGTAGATGTTTGGTTGAATTGATTTATGCAATATGCTTTCAACAACAATAATTTGTTTTTAGGGCATCTACTGAAGTTGGAAGTCTTTGGTATTGTTTGAAAACAGTTTTATATGTTGCAAAATTTACTTGAGCCACCTTTTGGTGCCCTATTATAGGGCACCTATTGGAGATGCTCTAAAGGAATAAGTGTAGAAAAGAAGAACACGAAGTAGGATGAATGTACAATTGTATTTGATCTTCGGAATGTGCATTTATACTATAAGCATTATATATGTTCAGAGAGCACGGTTTCATAAGTCATGCAAGCGACAGAATTGCGCGGGATATTCAGCTATACACCATGTTCAGTAGCGGGAAAATGCATTGTATTCGAAGAAGGCAGCCCTTGAAAACGGTCTAATTCAAACACGATACATACTACGCGTGCAATTTTGGCACGTGAATCGAAATTGATATTTCGTGCGCGTACACATTCGCTTGCGTGTTTCTTTCCGCATTAGTATATAGTAACAGATGGCACCTTCTTAACCCTAGTGTTAAAGGTTTCCAAACTTGTTGAGTTTCTTTCCGCATATAACATAGTGGGGCCTCCTTACAGTGAAAGGTTACCAAACTAGCTTTGTTTCTAACTTCCTATATAAGGGGAGCAATGTCGACGGGGAAATGCACCAGACACTCTCCTTAACGGTTTCACCGGTCCCTCCCCTCTCCAATCACCATTCTCCACCTGGGAAGCAATCCTACTTACGTGCTCATGGCCTCCGCTGGCGCTGATGAGTCGAGCAACGTCATGACGAGCGGCGGCTCCACCTACAGCCACGACGACCGCACGGGCTCTGAGTCCGGCGGGGCGGGCAGCCGTCCGTCGCCCCTGTTAGTTCCCAGATCAAAACGTGAAGTAGTTAGCTTAGGAAAATAAGGACAGAGACGATGGTTTTGGTGCTGCCCAAATTCGCAGCTTTTCAATCTCGTTTACTTTACTTTATATATATGGCTCAATGAACCGACCTCACGTCCAACACGGCCTTCTAACTTGCCCAACACGACGTGACCTAGACCACAAGTCAATCTGGTTTAGGACTCTACTTAACTCCTAGAGATTGGATGGAAAACGACTAAGGAATCACCTTATACTTCGGCTATCCTATACAGACTCGGACGAACTCGATTTAGCCTAATATAGCGTGTGTTGTAACTCACATTCACCCTCCTAAGCACAAATGCGACTACTTAACAGCCATGACTCCAATCTTCTGGCGCATCTCCTGAAACTTCAGTCTTCCCAACGACTTCGTTAGTATATCTGCGAGTTGATCTTTAGTGCTGACATAATCCACCTCCACCTTGCCTTCTTCTACACATTCTCTGATGTAATGGTACCTTATATCAATGTGCTTGCTGCGATCATGATGAACGGGGTTTTTGCACAATGATATTGTGGATTTGTTATCAACTCTAAGCTTTACTTGTTCTGGCTGCTGGTTCGTCAAATCAGCAAGGAGTCTACTGAGCCACACTCCTTGACACGCCGCTGTCGCCGCTGCAATGTATTCGGCTTCACAAGATGAGAGGGCAACCACCTTTTGCTTCTGCGATAACCAAGTGATCAGATTTTCTCCCAGAAAGTATGCAACACCCGATGTACTCTTTCGGTCATCTACATCCCCTGCCAAGTCACTATCGCTATAGCCCACTAGAAGTGATTTGTCCTCCTTCTTCCTTGTGTACTTGCAGCCATACTTCAGAGTCCCTTTCACATATCTCAAAATCTGTTTCACAACAGTCAAATGCTCAGTGGTAGGGTTCTCCATGTACCTGCTTACTATGCCAACCGAGTATGCCAAATCTGGCCTAGTGTTCACAAGATATCGTAAACTTCCGACAATACTTCGGTACTCGGTTGAATCAACAGTCGGCGCCTTTCTCCTCTTGCTCAACTTCAGCCTCGCCTCCATAGGCGTTTGCGAAGGATTACAATCCTCCATGCCACAATTCTGCAAGATCTTCAAGGCATATGCCTCCTGGCACAACGTGATCCCGTCTTTACTTTGACGCACCTCGATCCCGAGGTAATAGCTTAACAAGCCCAGATCACTCATTTTAAATAATTCCTTCATTTGCTTCTTGAACCTTCCAATTTCCCTTTCATCAGCTCCTATGATCAAGAGATCATCTACATACACGCCAATAAGGAGACAGTCTGAACCGGTGCCTCTCTTGTCCATAGCGTGCTCAAGCGGACACTTCACAAAACCGAGTGAAATCAAGGTGCTATCAAGTTTTGTATTCCATGCCCTAGGTGCCTGCCGCAAGCCATATAAAGCTCTATGCAATTTGAATACTTTATGCTCTTCTCCCTTCTTGATAAAACCAGTGGGCTGCTTCACGTACACTTCTTCCTCTAGTTCTCCATTCAGAAACGCAGACTTCACATCCATATGGTGTAAAAACCAAGCTTCTTGGGCTGCTAGAGCAATCAACAACCGTACTGATTCCATTCGTGCAACTGGAGCAAATACTTCTTCAAAATCTACACCCTGCTGCTGGACATATCCTTTGGCTACCAAACGAGCCTTATGCTTCACCACGGCACCCTCTGAGTCCTTTTTAACTTTGAAGACCCACTTGAGACCTATTGCTTTGTGCCCATCAGGAAGATTAACAAGACTCCATGTGTCATTATCCTGGATTGAACCAAGCTCGTCATCCATAGCTTTACGCCATGATTCTTCTTCATTTGCCTCCTCGAACGTGGCTGGTTCTTCTGTGATGAGTAGACACTCCCTTCTGACCTTTTTCATCCTCACTGGATTGATCTTCCGAAGAGCCTCCTTAGGGTAGAGATCTAGGACTCGCCGGAGTTTCACTGGCATTGCTGCTCTTCCCGGAGTCCACTCAGGGGACCCAGCCACCGTGCTTTGTCCCACTGAACTTGGAGAGTCTTCATCTACTTTTGTGGACATTGTTGGCTGCTGCGTGTCGACCGTGGCACTAGATGCTGCACCACCAGTAGGCTGATCCTGTGTCGCCGTCTTCAGTCCACCATGGATCGTCCACCCACGGTGAGGAGCAGCTCGGCGACCCATAACTTGGCACTTTTGTTTGTGCTGATGGAGTAGCCGGCATCTAGGTTGTCGTCATCGTCGACATCATGGCCATCTCCGTGCCCGTCGTCATCATGGTCATGGCCTGCATGGTTGATGTGATTATATGTCACAACGAAAATATCATCACCTTGCATGGGGCGATCTGCTACTACTGCGTCGTCCCAATTCCATGCCTTTTCTTCATCAAATACTATGTCACGTGACACTTGCACTTTCTTCGTCACGGGATTGTAGACTCGATATGCTTTGGACCCGGCCTCATAACCGAGTAGGATAGTTGGTGAGCTCCTGTCCGCCAACTTGCCAACATGCCCTCCCACGGTCTTCACATGTGCTATGCATCCGAACATGCGGAGGTGATCGACTCTGGGTTTTCTGCCGCACCATGCTTCATACGGCGTTCTTCCGATAACACTCTTCGTCGGAGCTCTATTTAGTAAATACACTGCGGTAGTCACGGCTTCTCCCCAGAATTTTCCTGGCAATTTCTTGCTTTTCAGCATACTTCTTGCCATTGCAACTATGGTCTGATTTCTGCGCTCCACAACGCCGTTTTGCTGCGGAGTATAGGGTGCCGTCAAGTACCGCTTAATGCCATGTTTCTCACAGTATGCCTTGAACTCATTAGAGTTAAATTCCCCACCATGATCTGTACGTAACGCTTTCAGCTTCTCTTCTGACTACACTTCAGCGGCAGTCTTGATTTTCCTGAAAGCTTCCAAAGCCTCATCTTTGGTCTTCAGTAGTACTAGCCACATGTACCGACTGAAATCATCAACAATCAGCAAGAAATACTTCTTCCCTGCAGGAGTTGCTGGTGTGATTGGTCCACACAAGTCACCATGAATAAGCTCCAGTACCTTCGAAGCTCTAAACTTTGCCTCCCTCGGGAAAGCGGCTCGCCGCTGCTTGCCAACAAGGCAGCCATTGCACAGCTGATCAACATGATCTATACATGGCAGCCCTCGTACCATATTCTTCTGGCCGAGCTGCCGTAGGGCATGAAAATTAAGATGCCCATAGCGTGAGTGCCACCTCCAAGCTTCTTCATCAAAGTTTGCCAACAGACACACCGGATCACACGCATCATCAATTTTCTCTCGCGATCATACCCCCATAGGTATCCATCCTCGAGCACAATTTTACACCCACGCTCCTCAAGCTGTCCTAGACTTATAATGTTTGTCTTGAGACAGGGGATGTAATACACATCTGTAAGCACCTTGTGCTCACCACTCTTTGCCTCGAAGATGACAGTCCCTTTACCTTTGATTGGGACCGTCGTGCCATCGCCAAACCTGACTGTTCCGTTGACTGCTGCACTCAACTCAGAGAACTGTGCACTGTCCCCTGTCATATGGTTGCTAGCGCCTGTGTCCAAGTACCAAACATTGCCGGCCCTCTTCTCTTCTTCCTCATGGAGATATACTTTTTTCTCCACAAGTGTGACGGTCTCGACTTCCTCTGGCTGCGTGTCATCCTCCGTGTACTCGCATATCTCACATAACAGGAGGTTCGCCGGATCGTCATCCTTGTCGCCTTTCCTGGCAACATATGCCCGCTCCTTTACGGGTTTCCGGCACTCCGACTTGAAGTGCCCCATCAGGCCACAATTGTGGCACTTTATCTTGCGCTTGTCGAATTTCCTTTTCTTTGGAGCACCGTCGGCACCGGTGCCCTTCTTGTTCTGATCTCGTGGTGCCCAGTCCTGCTTCGAGCCGC
This sequence comes from Triticum aestivum, assembly GCF_018294505.1. Classification (NCBI taxonomy): domain Eukaryota; kingdom Viridiplantae; phylum Streptophyta; class Magnoliopsida; order Poales; family Poaceae; genus Triticum; species Triticum aestivum. The sequence continues at coordinate 633,983,176 of NC_057797.1, read as the reverse complement.
TGCCGGATGCCTCGCTGCCTCCCTTCTTTTCCCTTAAGCTTAGTGCTTGCCACTGTGCCAGGGTGAGTATTACTTGCTCATCATGCTTCGCATCTCCTTGGCTGTAACGCATACGTTCGTCGTGCGCCTTGTAGCGCCCGACTAGGTCGTCGATACTAAGCGTCGCCAAATCGACGCACTGCTCAATTGCAGTCACGATCTGCATATACCGAGGAGGTGCAGCGCGCAAGAATCTCCGGACAACAGATGTTTCAGTCAGATTTTCACCAAGCGCACGAATTCCGTTGACAAGTGTGACCACCCGTGACGCGAACGCATCTACGGTTTCATCATCAGCCATCACCAGTGTCTCGTAATTCCTCAACATAGTTTGCAGGTTGGCCTGCTTCACACGAGCATGCCCCTCGTACAGAACCTTCAGGGCGTCCCATGCTTCTTTGGCTGTTTCCTTTGAGATCAGATGCTGCAAGACATCCATTGGCATCATAGAGTAAATTGCTGATGCTGTCTGTCTATCCTTGCGATGTTCTGCTCCATCTTTCTTGAAAGCATCACCGCCGGGATCGACGGCGTCCCACAACTCATTGGCTCGGAGGGCGCACTCCATCAAGACCTGCCAGACCTTGAAATTCTCACGATCGAATCGTGGGTACTGCGACCCGTGCACTGCAAGTAATTTAGCGGCGCCGGACGCTTCTGCTGGGCTCTTCGTCTTGTCCCCCATCGCTGATGCAGGCTGCTTCTGGACGAGTTCCTCCTGTCCTGGGCGTGTTCTTTCCGCCCTGGATGAGTTCCTCCCGTCTTGGACGAGTACGTTCCGCCCCGGACTGCACGATCCTCGTCGATGAGTTCCTTCCGCCGAGAAGATACGTACACGCTGGTTGCTTCCATGCCGAAGCTCTGATTACCAATTGTTAGTTCCCAGATCAAAACGTTAAGTAGCTAGCTTAGGAAAATAAGGACAGAGATGATGGTTTTGGTGCTGCCCAAATTCACAGCTTTTCAATCTCGTTTCCTTTACTTTATATATATGGCTCAATGAACCAACCTCACGTCCAACACGGCCTTCTAACTTGCCCAACACGACGTGACCAAGACCACAAGTCAATCTGGTTTAGGACTCTACTTAACTCCTAGAGATTGGATGGAAAACGACTAAGGAATCACCTTATACTTCGGCTATCCTGTACAGACTCGGACGAACTCGATTTAGCCTAATAGCATGTGCTGTAACTCACAGCCCCAACACAAGCGTGTACGCGGCCCCGGCGATCTCCTCTTGGGACACGTCCCGTTCGTCCCCGCCGGCTCTGCAGGTCCGTCCTCTCCTCAACACCATCACCAACGCTGCACTAGGCAGCACTACGATCCGGCAACGACATGGAAGCCCCAGCCTGTTGTTGAGAGCCCGGTTTTCAAGAACACAACGATAGTAAATATGATGAGGCACATGAACTACGAGGTCGGGTCCGGCTCTGGCCTCGGCAAGCACGGCCAGGGCATCACATCTCCTGTGAAGGTGGTGAACGGCCAGAGAGCGCTGGTTTCGGTACGGTCGGCGCCGAGGGAGAAGGATCATACGACAACGGACTTCCCAACAAGGTCCCGGAAACCTTGCCGACCAAATGGGGAGCTGACCAGTGCGCGGACGAAATCTCTCAAGCGGTCTACAACGACTGGGAGATGGGCGACGCCGACGGATCGCGGCAGCAAGGCCGGGAGTTCTGCGAGAAAATCCTCGCTGGGGTGCGGGAGCTGCAAGATGATGCCCTGGACGACGGCGAGCATATGGTGGTGGACGCGGCGGAGGTGATCATCACGGTCGTGATGCTGGTGCACGAGAAAAGTACATCGGGAGAGCTGACGGCGGGCGACCTCATCTTGGAGTTTTCAAGGCTGAGGAAGAAGTTCCCGGAGGAGTACCAGACGTACTGCCTCGCGAACATGGCGGGCGTGCTCGTGGCGCCGCTCATTCGCCCGGTGCTCCAAAGGTGGCAGCCTCTATGGGACCCGGCCATGTGGCTGGACGTGTTCGTCTTCCTGAAGAATTCACTGGACGACGGGTCGGCCATGTCGCCGTACGCGGAGCTCGTCTACGACACGGTGGTTCCTGCTGTCCAGGCATCGGAGTTCAAGGCCACGGACTCCGAGCGGATGCGCCGCTTCCTGGCGCAGTGGAAGGACATGCTGCCTCCTTCCGCCGTACAGCGAGTTAATTACACGATAGTACCACAATTGGGGCCGTGGTGGCGAATTGGTACTCGTTTTGAAAATTTTTACGTGTCAGTACCACGTTTGGACCGAACCGTTACAAATCGGGCTAAACTTCGTATTTGTACGTATTGACGCTGGAACTGACCGCCCGGGCCCGCGCGTCAGATGCCACGCTGGCGAATCGGCACTCGCCCGCTCGCTCAATAGGTGCGGTCCGGCTCGAACCGGACCGGACCGTGCTCCACTCTGTTCCTCCTCGCTCCTGCCTCCCTCCTTGCTCCTCTCTCGTCGCCCTCGTCACCGCCGGCAGCTTTGCCGGAGCGGAGCGCCGCCGCCCGCCATGGTTTTCAAAGACGAAAGCAGTGAGGACACGTCCAGCCTGCCGTACATGCACTCGACCTCATCCACGAACGGGCTTAACCAGGTGATTTTCCTTGAGCTAGGTCTAGGGTTAGGGTTTCAGATTTGGGGCTTTTTGATTTGGTTGATTTCGCTGGGTTTTGATTTGGGCATTTTGATTGTACGAGCTTCGGCAGGTCCCTTTCAGCGTTGAAGATCCAGATTACCAGGGGCTTGAGCTGGAAACGATGTCGCCATGTGAGAAGCACGGCAAGGCATCTGAGAGGCTTGTCGCATTTGAAGGAACAGACACAGGGAGAAGGTTCCTAGCATGTGCAGAGCCTGTATGAATTCTATGCTGATAGTGGGATATTATATATAGGTTGATAGTGTCATATTATTGTTGGTTTGACAGTGCCATATTGAACATGAGTGAACATGAGTACAAGGCCTGATTATTAAGGGCATATTCATATATAGGTTGATAGTGTCATATTATTGTTGGTTTGACAGTATCTAGGTGGATAGTATGTACTGCATATGCTTTGGCAGTTCACCAAATTTGCAGTTAGAGATTGCTCTCTCTTGTTTTGTAGCGATTAGCAAAATCTAGTTCAAAGCTGTAGCTGAGTGGTGCTGTAATTTGTCATGCTGTTATTTAGTGGGTAGGTACATCTCAATTACTAGTGTAGCTTAGTGGTGCTATTATTACCAATGTACAGTGTTATTGCTTTGCACTAGTTATTTACCTGTGCTTCTGAAGTAACATGTTTATTTTTTTTATCTTTTTGCCTTTTTGCAGGAAGGGCAGAATTGTGGGTTTGTTGAATGGGTTGATCACCAGTGGCCCCCAACAATGCAAAATGCATTGTTGAAGCTGTGGGCCATGGTTTAAGATAGCAAGAGTGCTAGGGTGAATGATAATCTTGAAAGTTCTTTCACTATCCACCATCTGACAGAAGAGAAGAACAAGCTGGAGGCCAACTATGACAAGTTAGTCCAAGATGTGCATGAACTTATGAGCTTCCAGGAGGACAGGGTGGTGGATTTCAGATATCTGCAGGATAACCTTACATATCAGCAGCAATGCAGAAGTGAACTGCTGGCTGATATGAAGGCACAGATGGCAAAGAAAGATGCAGAGTTTGAGAAGCTTAAGCAGAATTATGAAGTGCTACTGAACCTGACAAGAGCACAAGCAACAGTCATCCAGAACTTGAAGTTGAAGCATATTAAAGACAAGCAATTGTTTAGTGAAGATAAGATGAACTTGGAGTTGAAGAATGCAGAGCTCACAAAGTCTGAGGAGAAGCTCACCCAAGAGAAGCTAGAGTTGAAGCTTCAGATTGCTGAGCTGATGAAGGCAGAGGAGAAGCTGAAGGAGAAGATCAAGGGGATCCAGGCCATCTTAGAGAAGTGAAGAAAATGAATATGAGACTAGTGGGTAATGCTGACCTTTTGGGCATGATGGTTGTGTAGTGTATGGCTCTACTAATTGTAAACTATGTTTGTGTATGTATGTAGTAGATATGCTTTTCATCCTTTTGTGAGAAAAGGATGAACTATGCATTTAAACTCAAACTCCACTATGTATTTGTGATGGACCTGCTGTGTACCCTATAATATGTTGAACTCCAGTAAGTATTGTGTGTTATGTTGGCTAGACTTGAAATGATGATATATCATGCATTGGAAGATGGATCAGATATTCTGTGCCATGAGATGTAGACTAAAAGTTATGATTTCTCTTGCAATAGGTTATATATTTTTATATTAGATGATTATGTTAGCATTGGAAGACTATTTGATGGTTATGTTAGCACTGGAATATTATATGGTTATGTTATATCATGCATTGGAAGCCCATGTTGGTTAGGTTAAGTTGGTTCCGTCGACCCCTAGCCACCGTAAACCCTAATGGTTAGATTAAGGTGGTTCCGTCGACCCCGAGCCACCATAAACCATCATGGTTAGGTTAAGTTGGTTCCGTCGACCCCTAAGCCACCATAAACCATAATGGTTAGCTTAAGGTGGTTCCGTCGACCCCGAGCCACCGTAAACCATCATGGTTAGGTTAAGTTGGTTCCGTCGACCCCTAGCCACCATAAACCATAATGGTTAGATTAAGGTGGTTCCGTCGACCCCGAGCCACCATAAACCATCATGGTTAGGTTAAGTTGGTTCCGTCGACCCCTAAGCCACCATAAACCATAATGGTTAGCTTAAGGTGGTTCCGTCGACCCCGAGCCACCGTAAACCATCATGGTTAGGTTAAGTTGGTTCCGTCGACCCCTAGCCACCATAAACCATAATGGTTAGATTAAGGTGGTTCCGTCGACCCCGAGCCACCGTAAACCATCATGGTTAGGTTAAGTTGGTTCCGTCGACCCCTAGCCACCATAAACCATCATGGTTAGATTAAGTTGGTTCCGTCGACCCCGAGCCACCGTAAACCATCATGGTTAGGTTAAGTTGGTTCCGTCGACCCCTAGCCACCATAAACCATAATGGTTAGATTAAGGTGGTTCCGTCGACCCCGAGCCACCGTAAACCATCATGGTTAGGTTAAGTTGGTTCCGTCGACCCCGAGCCACCATTGTAGCAGCAGCACAAGTTACTGCAGCACAAGTAGCAGCAGCACAAGTTACTGCAGTGGCAGCAGCACAAGTTACTGCAGCACAAGTAGCAGCACAAGTTACTGCAGCACAAGTTACTGCAGCAAACCAAAATAAATCACATTGTAGCAGCAGCACAAGTTACTGCAGTGGCATCAAACCAAAATAAAGCACATTGTAGCAGGAATACAAGACATTGTAGTGGCATCAAACCAAAAGATAATATGCCACATTGTAGCAGGTGCACATTGTAGAATCAACAGAAGTTTGCATCACCTTCTGCCACCTCTACTAGCATTGAACCAGGCCATCCATCCAGTGTGTGTGCCATCAGTTGGTGGAGGAGCACTAGAAGTTGAGGCACCATACTGCCTTGGGGCAGAGAAAGGCCTTGAAGAATTTGCACCTCTCCCAGCAGAAGATTGAGCACTAGAAGATGCTCTTCCAGATCCTCTTCCACCACCAGCCCTTCTTCCTGCACCTCTACCAGCACCACTTCCACCACCTCTACCAGCAGCACTTCCAGTTCTTCCTCCTGGTGTTGGAGCAGGAGCCCTAGTTGTTGCAGGTGGAGCAGCTCTTGGTGTTGGTGTAGGAGCCCTAGTTGTTGGTGCAGGAGATCTAGCTGTTGCTGAAGCAGCTCTAGGTGTTGTTGCAGGAGCTGTAGGAGCAACACCTCTTGCTTGTGAATTCCTTCCAGCAGGCTTGGAAAACAATTCAAAGGAAACACAGTTAATAATACTACAAATAAGAAAGGTAATTTACAGAAACATCAAAATGAAGAACTAGTACAAAGGGGCTTACCACATGTTTGTTCTTTCTTAAGGCCAACTCAGGTTTCAACTGTTTAAGGCAGTTTGTGTATTTATGCCCTTGTAATCCACAATTGCTACAAGTTATTGTCCCCATTCTTGAGGTGGACTTTGGCTTTGGAACTTCAAATTTTCCCTTTATTCTCTTCTCTTTCCTTCTTCCTTTCTTCACTTTAAATGTTGGTGGTTCTATGTCTGGACCTGGGGTCTTTGTCCAGTCATGCTCACCAGGGACAGGATATATCATTGGTTCATATGCTGCCAAATAATATGGTTTCTTGAAGAATTTGCTTACAAAGTTCTCTGGAAACCTTTTTGCCTTGTTGATTGCTGAGATGGCATGGTTACATGGGATGCCACTGAGGTCCCACTTTCTGCAACCACATGTTTCAACTTCCAAATTGACAGCATGTGTTTGCTCACCACTAGTTACTTGCCACAAGTTAACACCTGCTTGAATGGGTTTGCAGTACCTGGCCCTTTCCTTTTCAATCTCCAACTTCTCACTGTAATGTGGTGTGATCTCCCATCTAGCTTCCCTTCCACTCTCTCTATTCCTGTGCCACCTAACCATCTGCTTATCCTTTATGCCATCACACATAGTTCTTATTGGTTTTTTCCTATGATCTAGGATGTACTTGTTAAACACCTCTGACAAATTGTTGACAACCAAGTCAGTCTTGCTATTTGTGTCAAATGCATGCCTAGCCCATGTTTTCTTGGGTATTGCACTAAGCCACTGCCAAGCTTCCACACTCTCAGCTTTGAGATCATCCATTGCTTTATTAAATTTGTGTTCATTATATGCATAACTGGCATTATCCATGCACTTCTTAAGGTCCTCCCCCCTAAAGCCAGCATTCTGGAAGTCTGCATATATGTGTCTTAAGCAGAATCTTTGATGACTGTTAGGAAAAACTCTATTCACTGCATATAATAGCCCCTGGTGCACACAATTTAAACAGCTAAGCTACTGTCTAATACACATGTAAACACATATTTAGCAGGCAAAGCAAGGTGGATAAACATACCTTCTGTCTGTCTGACATTATAGTATATGGACCATACTGTCCAACTTCTCCTCCAAGACAAATCTTCAGTTGGTGTAGAAACCAGCACCAGTTTGCTTTGTCCTCTTGTCCAACAATGCCAAATGCCAGTGGATATATGTTGTTATTGCCATCTCTACCAGTGGCAGCAAGGATTTGTGCACCAGTGGTCAGCTTGATAAAACATCCATCAATACCTAAAACAGGAAGTAAACATAACATGTCAAATGCATTTATATGTGCAACTTATTGAAACTAACAACATCAAAGTAGTGTACAAGATAAAATGAACTAACCAATGAATGGTCTACAGCCCTGTAGAAATCCCTCCCTTGCTCCATTGATGCAGTAAAACATGGCATGGAATCTTGGTCCTGGATGTGGGATTTTTTCAGTGGCTGTTGGAGTTACAGTGGTGACTATAACTCTACTCCCAGGGTTTGTATCCATCACAGTCTGAGCATAGTCTCTCAGCCTTGGGTATTGCTTCCTATGATCTCCCAACACAGCCTCAACAGCTAAGTTTTTTGCCCTATATGCCATAGCCTTGGGCACATCCACACCATACTTTTCCATGCAGGCATCAATAAGTGTATGTATGCTAGTACTGACATCAGATCTGAATAGTGGCTCATATTGCTTTGCAAGCCACTTTGCACTTACCCTGCTTGTTTCAGTAGAACTAGGGCAGGTGTGTTGTATCCTCATCTTCTTAATTACAAAAGTGTTTTCCCCTTTTATAACAGCTGCCACAATGCAGAACTTACAATGTTCATTCTTGCAATGCACAATGATCCTCTGATCTGAGTTCCTGTGATACTTGAAGTCTCTGCACTGAGTGATGTGCAAGCTCAACAGAGCATCTCTGAATTGATGTTGATCTTTGAAGCACATATGCAGTTTTAGTTGTTGGTGTGGTTGTTCCAAATCCTCATTGTACCATACTCTAGCTGGCCTCTTCTTTGCCCTACTCTTCCTTTTTTGAGGTAGCACAAATGCTAGTGGCTCAAACCCATCATCTTCACTGTCCTTCAATAAACTATCATTTCTTCATCTGATGATGGTTTCCAATTAGGTTGCACTTCTTCTAAAACACTGGAATGTGACCTTGTTGTTGGTCCCCTCCTTACTTGCAACTTCTGCTTCTTCTTTGCTGGCACATATATTTTTTCCTCCTCTTCTGGAACAATAGGGTCATCATCCTCCAACTCAAATAATTCCTCTACCTCTGTGTCACCCTCATAATGCACTTGTTCTTCATCCTCTAATTCTTCTTCTGATTCTTCATCCTCTGTTTCTTCCTCATGTTGCTCTTGTACTTCTTCCTCTCTCTGTCTATTTTCCTCTTCCATCTCCATGTCTTCAGCATCATGCACTTCCTCATTATAGTTAGGCCTTAAATCCCCCATGTCACTATCATACTGCCCTTCAGATCCTTCAGATGAACATGCATAACTGCCATCATAGCCAACTTGTTCTTCTTCCACAACTTCTTTTAACTTGGGATTTAGAACACTCCTGCTCTCTTGTGTTAAAACAGCAGGGCCTACAGCTGCAATATAACTGCTACTCTGACCTTCATAAGCAACACCTTGCTGATCAACAGCATAAACAGGAGGATCGGCAAGATCAAAAACAACAGGCTCAGAATATTCAGTTATATCTAAATTTTGCTTCCGTACAAAACCCTTCTGTGGTACACTAACAGCTGGTGGACAAGCCCTAAATAGCAAATTAAGCACCAAACTCTCCTCATTCTGCCTCTTGATCAATTGTAGTTTAACATTACTATCAACCAATTCCAAGCCCTGCTCTCCTGGGGTCTCCATGTAAAACATCAGTGAATCATCAATACCGAAGCCTTGGGTTTCCATCAATGCAACCATATTTAGATATGTCACATCTGAAGAGCTTAATTTCCTCTCTAACAGATCATTATTGTCAAAATGGATCCTAACATTCCATATGTCTTCATATAAACTACAATTCACATGCAATTTGCCTAATCAGTACACTATAACCCTAATTAGCAAATAAATGAGAAGAAAAAAAAGAGGCAGAAACAGAAACTTACAGGACGCCGCCGAGCCCGTGGGTCAGCTCATGGCTATTGCTAGGGTTCGCCACCCATTGCTTTGCCAGCCGTACCCGCTGCTCCATGGACAGTGCGGGCTCAATGAACTCGTCGTCGTCGCTGGAGTACTCAGAGCTCGAGTAGCCATCGCCGCCCTCGATTGGAGATCTCCCCTCGATTCCTCCTGCCGCGCCGATGCCGAAGAGGGGAAGGTTTGCGCCGCCGCCATCGCCGTCGCCGCCACCGCCGCTGCCGCCACCACCGCCCGGGGGCGCCGCCGCCATCGCCGTACGCGCAGGGAGCTAGGGTTCGTCGACGAACAGAGACGGCGAGGAGGAACAGAGTGGAGCACGGGCCGGACCGCACCTATTGAGCGAGCGGGCGAGTGCCGATTCGCCAGCGTGGCATCTGACGCGCGGGCCCGGGCGGTCAGTTCCAGCGTCAATACGTACAAATACGAAGTTTAGCCCGATTTGCAACGGTTCGGTCCAAACGTGGTACTGACACGTAAAAATTTTCAAAACTGGTACCAGTTCGCCACCACGGCCCCAATTGTGGTACTATCGTGTAATTAACTCCCGTACAGCGCATCCTCGTAGAGTTTGTCATGCCGGAGCTGACCGCCGAAGTGGAGTCATGGGACCCGCGGGATGCCTGGCAGGCCGACTGCTGTCACCTCCTGCTTCGCACGTGGATGCCGCTCGCCGGTCCACTCCCGGAGAGCCTGTGCATCACCGTGAGAAGCAAGCTCGAGAAGGTGCTGCGGGAATGGGACGACGCCGGCCACGCCTTGCTCTCCAAGTCCAACCTTAACCTGGTGGCGCCCTGGAAGGCCATGTTCAGCCCGGCCAGCTGGGAGGAGTTCGTCGACGGGATCGGCGTCGTGCGGCACCTGGAACAGCGCCTGCAGAGCCTCCGGATCACGCCGCCGAAGCAGAATGACGACGCGTTCTGTGAGGTGATCATGAAGTGGGCGCCGCTCGCGCGGGCGGAGGACATGGTGCGGCTCCTGGAAGCCGAGTTTTTCGGCAGGTGGCGGCACGCGCTCCGTCACTGGCTGCTGGCCGCGAAACCCGCCACCAGAGAAGCCGTCGAGTGGTGCAACGGGTGGGGACGCGCCTTCACGCCGGAGCTGCGCGAGGATGAACGCGTGCATGCCCGCCTCGAGGCTGGCATAGACATGGTCAACCGTGCGGCGCAGGGGCTGGAGATTTAGCGGCCATGATGAAGTTGTGCTGGGCGCTTCTGAACATCGGATTCTTCTTTTTGTGGGAAACTTCGAATTCTTTTTATGATTACACATATAGTAGTGTAATTTTGTGTGTGTGGGCATATGTTATTTCTTGAGAAAAAAATAGAGACATGAATGATCCAGACATCTTATTTACTTCAAAAGTCTGCCACTAATGTATGCGTGTGTGGTCAAATCTCAAATGCAAAACACATATTTTCTCTATCAAACTGCAGTATCAAGTTTGAGTACAGATTTTTCTTATGCAAAGTTTTCTTCATTATAGGCATGTATAGCTCAAATCTCAGACCTTGCATACACATTTCAGAAGAAAATGTAAGGCACCAAACAATGCAATGAACTCCTTCCAGAGCAAGTCTTATAGATAAAAAATAGCAGAAAGCAAAAGAGATCGACGCAAGAACCAGAGCGAGTCTTGTGATCCCAACTCTAAAGTAACACTTCCACATCAACGAAAATGCATAGGAGCTCTCAGGTGCTACACCCCCCCTATATTCAAAAATAATTTAGTAATTCAAAAAAAGTCAAAAAATCTCGGAACTTTTTATGGAATCAAACCTGACCAGATATTGCACTCATATAAAAAGATTTAAATAGGAAATGACTTTTATTGTATCCGGGGTCAAAGATTTCCCAAAAAATGCTAGAAACAAGTAGTATTCATGCTATGTTGTCGTCACAAATTTGTTTTTTTTTGCCCTGAAGACAACGAGAATTATTCCTTGACCAAACATTTTATATGAGTACAATACCTAGTCATATTTGGTTCAAAAATATATCCAATATTTTTTTGGCTTTTTTGAATTATTAAATTATTTTTTAATATAGGGGGTGGAGCACCCGAGTGCTCCTAATCCGCTTCCATCAACGAAAATGCATCTAGATACATCACTGCTATACACAATCCTCACATATGTACTCCCTCCGTCCGAAATTACTTGTCATTGAAATGGATGAAAACAGATGTATTTAAAACTAAAATACATCTAGATACATCCATATCTATGACAAGTATTTCCAGACCGAGGGAGTATAATATTATTACATGCAAGTTGTGCTGGGGCTGGAGATTTAGCGGCACGTGAGAAGGCAGCTCATGACTGGCCATGATAAAGTTGTTCTGGGCGTGGGAAATTCTGCAAAACTATACTTCTGAAATTTGAATTCTTTTTATGATTATTATACATGTGTGTGGGTATATATTATTTCTTGAGAAAAAATAGACATATCTGCAAACTTCTAAACTTCAAATTCCTTTTATATGATTATACATATATTATATATTTTGTGTGTGTATGGGGGGGGGGGGGGGGCTATATGTTATTTGCTGAGAAAAAACAACGACATGATCGACACATCTTGGTCACTGCAAAAGTCTGCAAACTTGGTGAATTAGCTTGTATCGTAATACGTGTGACGTGTGGCTGCTAATCCTAGAGATTAGCATTGTAATGGTCGAAAGGCGTTGTACCCGACTTCTTTACCACTTCTTAATGCAAATGCGTCTGTCTATTCTAGAGAAAAGAAAAAAACTGCAATAATGAATGGTCAAATGTCCAGGCAAAAAAAAGTGTGGTCAAATGCAAAACACATAAGTTCTCTTTGTTAAACTGCAATCTCAAGTTTGAGTACAGATTATTCCTATGCAAAGTTTTCTTCATTACAACTTACAAGGCATGTACTGCTTAAATATGAGAGTTTGCATACACATTTCAGAAGAAAATATACGGCACCAAGCAATAAAATTCCTTCCAGAACGAGACTCATCGACATGAAATAGCAGAAAACGACATCCACATGAGCTGAATTTAGTTGATATCATTTACCATGGGATATTATTAACCATGTCGCAAATACCACCACAAGGGTTGCAAAACATTTTTGCCAATATGATCCTGACTCTAAAGTAACACCGTTGTCATTCCACATTCATATCCACATCCAGATCACTGATATACCATCACTCAAAATTATTAATATTACATTATTCTCAAAAAATTACATTACTATTTACTCCCTCCGTCCGGAAATACTTGTTATCAAAATAGATAAAAGGGGATGTATCTAGATGTATTTTAGTTCTAGATACATATCTTTTTATCCATTTTGATGACAAGTATTTCCAGACGGAGGGAGTACATTTTGTTGCTTGATTTATCCAATGTGTCTAGCTTCATAATCATTACTCTATGCAAACTAGATCAGTCTCATGCTCATGAACTATTTGGATCAAAACCAGTCCGCTGATTTTCTCTGAAACAGATAAACAAGTTGGAGCATTCTTCATTACATGTATTAAGTAGAAAGAAACACTAGGTCAGGGGGCGCGCCCTCCACCCTTGTGGCCAATCGGTGAGGCCCTCTGGTGTGTTCTTTGCACCAGAAATTCTTAAATATTATATAAAAATCATATCAGATTTTCAGGGCATTTGGAGAACTTTTATTTTTTGGACATTTTTTATTGCATGGATAATTAAGAAAACGGACAGAAAATACTATTTTTGCTTTATTTAAACTAAATAACAGAAAGTAAAAGATGGATACAGAGAGCTGTGCCTTATAAATTCATCCATCTCATGCCCGTCAAAAGAAATCCATTAACAAGATTGATCAAGTCTTATTAATAAAGTTCTTTGAGTGACATGAAACCGGAGAACTTTCGAATAACACTAGGTTACCTCAACGGGGATATGCATGTATCCAACTATAAGAATATCATATTTCTTTTTGGCAGTAGGAAGAGGGAATTCAAAACCTCCAATAGTAATAGTTGAAAATTTTCCAATAGAATTGATACTATGAACTTGAGGTTGTTTCTTCGAAAAGTGTACCGTATGCTCATTACCATTAACATGAAAAGTGACATTGCCTTTGTTGCAATCAATAACAGTCCATGCAGTATTCAAAAAGGGTCTAACAAGGATGATCGACATATTGTCGTTCTCGGAAATATCAAGAATAACAAAGTCCGTTAAGATAGTAATGTTTGCAACCACAACAAACACATCCTCCAATATTGATCGGTATAGCAGTTGATTTATCAACCATTTGCAAAGAAATTTCTGTTGGTGTCAACTTATTCAATTCAAGTCTACGATATAAAGAAAAAGGCATAACACTAACATTGGCTCCAAGATCACATAAGGCGGTTTTAACATAGTTTCTTTTAATGGAGCATGGTATAGTTGGTACTCCTGGATCTTCAAGTTTCTTTGGTATTCCACCCTTAAAAGTGTAATTAGCAAGCATGATAAAAATCTCAGCTTCCGGTATCTTTCTTTTATTTGTAACAATTTCTTTCTTGTACTTAGCATAGGGAGGCATTTTAAGCATATTAGTCAAACGCATACGCGAAAAGATAGGTCTAATAATTTCAGCAAAGCGCTCAAAATCCTCATCATCATTTTTCTTGGATGGCTTAGGAGGAAAGGGCATGGGTTTCTGAACTCATAGTTCTCTTTCTTTACCATGGTTCCTAGCAACAAAGTCTTTCTTATCATAACGTTGATTCTTTGTTTGTGGGTTATCAAGATCAGCAACAGATTCAATCCCTACATCATTATCATTACTAGGTTGAGCATCAACATGAACATCATCATTAACATTAGCACTAGGTTCATGTTCATTATCAGATTGTGTCTCAGCATAAGAAATAGAAATATCATTGGTATTCTCGGGTGTGTCTATAACAGGTTCACTAGAAGCATGCAAAGTCCTATCAGTTTTCTTTTTCTTTTTAGTACGAGGACTAGGTGCATCAGTATTAGTTCTCTGAGAATCCCGCCCAATTCTCTTAGGATGGCCCTCAGGGTACAAAGGTTCCTGGGTCATTTACCACCTCTAGTCATAACCCTAATAGCACTATCATTATTCTTACTATTCAACTTATTAAGCAAATCATCTTGAGCCTTAAGTACTTGTTCTACTTGAGTTGTAACCATGGAAGCATGTTTACTAATAAACTTAAGATCATTAACAATTCTATTCATATAATCACCAAAGTGGTCAAGAATGTAGGCATTACGTTTCAATTCTCTACTAACATAAGCATTGAAGTTTTCTTGTTTAACAATAAAATTATCAAACTCATCAAAGCATTGTCTAGCAGACTTATTATGAGGAATATCACCTTCATCAAATCTACGGAGAGAGTTTACCTCTACTACCTGTGTCGGGTTATCAAGACCATGTATTTCTTCAATAGGCGGTAAATTTTTAACATCGTCAGCTTTAATACCTTTTTCTTTTATAGATTTGTTTGCCTCTTGCATATCTTCAGGACTGAGAAATAGAATACCACTTTTCTTCGGAGTTGGCTTCAGAATTGGTTCAGGAAGTGTCCAATCATTTTCATTACTCAATATATTATTCAATAGCAATTTAGCTTGCTCAATAGTTCTTTCCCTGAAAACACATCCAGCACAACTATCCAGGTGGTCTTTGGAAGCATCAGTTAGTCCATTATAAAAGATATCAAGTATTTCATTTTTCTTGAGAGGATGATCAGGCATAGCATTAAGCAATCGGAGAAGCCTCCCCCAAGCTTGTGGAAGACTCTCTTGTTCAATTTGCACAAAATTAAATATTTCCTTTAAAGCGGCTTGTTTCTTATGAGCGGGGAAATATTTTGCAGAAAAGTAGTAAAGCATATCCTTTACTTGCTTGCTAAAGGGGTCCAATCAGTGACATTGCACTGGCCAGATCGGTCAAGGACTTGGTTCTTTAGGGTTGGGGGAACTTTGGACCCAGAAACAGGGAAGTGTGTTTGAACGAACGAGCAACTAGCAATACCCATCTGTAAGCTTCAGAAAGCAATCAAGGCAGCACAGCAAGGGACGTTAATTCCCGACAGAGAGAAGGATGAGCTGACAGAGGCCCTCGGGAATCCTGAACACCCTGGACGAACACGAGGCACATTTGGCTCCATTCCGTGGGTGCATGTGTTTCCTGACAGCGGTGGTTATAGAAGTCGAGAGAGAAAGAAGAAAGAGAATGCAACCGAAATGCAGAAGCTCAGTGCAAGATTGGCGAAACTGGAGGAACTTGAGAGCCAGCAAGCTACCGGCCAACCATCTCAGCGGCATGAAGATTCTTCCTTCGACGCTGCCCTAGAAGCTACCCCACCATCTTAGCGGAGAAGCAGCATGGCTTCCATGGAGCTTGTTCAGCCTGATTTTACGGCTCCTCGCTACCCCGTGGATAGTATCACGGATGCTGAACATTATGTGCTGATGACGAAATGCTAGAACTTGACCTTGAAGGTGGCGCTCGGCTCTGTTGTGCCTCCTTGACTGAGGGAACTTTCCATTGCCGCCCGTTGCCACATGGCTATGTGATAAACCACAAGTATAGGGGATCGCAACAGTTTTCGAGGGTAGAGTATTCAACCCAAATTTATAGGTTCGACACAAGGGGAGCCAAAGAATATTCTTGAGTATTAGCAGCTGAGTTGTCAAGTCAACCACGCCTGAACGACTTAATATCTACAGCAAATTATTTAGTAGCAAAGTTGTATGGAAGTAGCGGTAACGGTGGCAAAAGTAATTGAGGGAGTCCTGGATTAGGGGGTGTTCGGGTAGCTGGACTATACCTTCAGCCGGACTCCTGGACTATGAAGATACAAGATTGAAGACTTCGTCCCGTGTCCGGATGGGACTTTCCTTCGCATGGAAGGCAAGCTTGGTGATGCGGATATTCAAGATCTCCTACCATTGTAACCGACTCCATGTAACCCTAACCCTATCCGGTGTCTATATAAACTGGAGGGTTGTAGTCCGTAGGCAATCAACTCCATACACAACAATCATACCATAGGCAAGCTTCTAGGGTTTAGCCTCCTTGATCTCGTGGTAGATCTACTCTTGTATTACCCATATCATCAATATTAATCAAGCAGGAGTAGGGTATTACCTCCATAGAGAGGGCCTGAACCTGGGTAAAACAAACTGTTCCCTGCCTCATGTTACCATCCGGCCTAGACGCACAGTTCGGGACCCCCTACCCGAGATCCGCCGATTTTGACACCGACATTGGTGCTTTCATTGAGATTCCTCTGTGCCGTCGCAATCAGGAAGGATGCCTCCTCCCGTCTTTAAAGACGACGCCGTTGCTAAGGGAGCCTTGGCTGTCGGCCAAACCCTCCGGCTAGGTGGTTTCCTCATGACCGCCTGTTCGGCTGTTGCGCCGACGGTGACCTCTCGGGTCATCAAAAGCAACCTACACGTCAGCTCGGAGCTCGTCGAGCAGCTAGATCCAATGGATCTCTCTTCCATAAACGAGCTCTTGGATCGCATCGCCGCCCTGGGGGTCGCTACGGATTACGACCAGGTTGGGCTTAAACCCGACCTAAGAGAAATTAACTCTCTCCAAGTCACCCACCACGTTGCCGTGGTAGAGGCGTAGTGCGGAGACCCTTCATCTGTTTTAAGGGCTTGCTACGTCCGAATTCCCGACTCCTCCAAGCCGGATACCCGCGGAGAGGAGGATGTAACTCAAGACCTGAGCTTACGATCAGGCAACGGGCTAGATTCGTTGGACAACATCCAAGAATCCAAACTTCAGAGTTCGGAAACTCTTCGGCCTCCGAATCTTGGATTGGGTGAGGTTTCAATTTCAACGACACCCGCCCACCCGAACATAAGCGATCTCTCCCAAATCAGGCAGAGGCCCGAGGAAACAGTACATCATTACTGGGTCAGATTCCTCCTGGTTATGAACAGGATAAAGGATTGCCGCGAGGGAGACGCAATCTCTATTTTTTGCAGTAATTGCACGGACGAGGGAATCCTTAACGCCGTAAGTCGTCGTGATATTACACGCTTTGCTGACTTGGCATCCATAGTACAAAAATACTGTGCGATGGAAAGCGCCTGGAAAACCGAAATAAAATTTTGGGACAATCCGGCCTTAAATAGTAATCCAGTCCGAACTAAGAGGGTGCATCATCATAGCACACCCGGGATAAACACCAAAAAGCCAAAACCCTCTACAGGGCATGGAACCGTACTGGAAAGGTGGCTTGATGGACCCTGTAGAATTCACAGTACAGACGACGCCACACCAACTCACAGCCTTAGAGCATTTTGGATACTCCAGCAGGTGGCAAAATTCGGCGAGGACCTCTTAATCCTGGAGGCCGCAGAAAGCCAGCCCGAGGACACCGGTACCGTTCTCACAGTCTTCGAGACTTTCACATCAAACAATATGCGAAAAAGAACACTCCGCAGCCTCGCCGAAGTCTATCAAGTTGCAACAATAAATCCATGGAGCGACACTGCCATTACCTTCAACGCAAGTGATGAACCTAGATTCCGAACAGCCCGGGCACCAGCCGCATTGGTCCTCAGTCCCATAGTGGACGGCTTTCGCCTCACCAAGGTGCTCATGGATGGAGGCAGCGGACTGAACCTCATTTATGAGGAAACCCTTCAAAAAATGGAAATAGACTAGAACCGCATCGAGCGAAGCAGCACAACCTTTAGAGGAATAATCCCCAGTCGGGAAGCGCGCTGCACAGGAAAAATCACACTAGATGTGGTGTTCGGCACGCCGGATAATTACAGGTCCAAAGAAGTCACGTTTCAGGTGGTCCCGTTTAAGAGAGGACATCATGCTTTACTAGGGCGGGAAGCATTCACAATCTTCCAAGCAATACCCCATTACGGGTACATGAAGCTTAAGATGCCCGGGTTGAATGGAATTATCACTCTAGCTAGTGATCCGGACATAGCACTCCGCGCCGAAAACAAGACGGCTGCATTAGCCCTTGAGGCACTATCCGAAGCCTTAGCGGCCGAGGAACTGACTGCGCTGCGCTCCACGGTTAACAGGGATGATGTGATACTCGACAAGAGATCCAAATCCACATCCTTCAAGCCAGCTGACGAAATAGTCAAATTCCAGGTCCATCCAACGGACCCCAATAAAACAGCTTCCATCGGGGCACGACTGAACCCTGATGTAGACGCCGCACTGCGAGAGTTCCTAAGAGAGAACTGGGACATTTTCGCCTGGCACCCCTCAGACATGCCAGGGATCCCACGCAGGCTGGCCGAACACAGCTTAAATATCCTAAAAGGATTCAAACCTGTCAAACAAGCCCTTCGGCGTTTTTCCGAACCCAAGAGACAGGCTATGGGAGAGGAGCTAGCCAAGCTATTGGAGGCCGGATTCATTAGAGAAATAAAACATCCGGACTGGCTAGCAAACCTGGTGATGGTACCAAAGAAGGACAAATCCTGGCGCCTGTGTGTCGATTTTAAAGACCTTAACAAGGCTTGCCCAAAGGATCCCTTCCCCCTCCCCCGTATCGATCAAATTATCGATGCCACCGCAGGACACGATTCATTGTGTTTCCTCGACGCATACTCCGGTTACCATCAAATCAAGATGGCAGAATCAGACCAAGCTGCAACAACATTCATCACACCATACGGCCCATTCTGCTTCAACACAATGACCTTCGGGCTGAAAAACGCCAGCGCAACATATCAGCGCATGATCCAAACATGTCTGGCAAACCAGATCGGCAAAACAGTGGAGGCGTATGTGGATGATGTGGTCGTCAAATCAAGGCATGTCGAATCCCTAGTAAACAACTTGAGGCTTACATTCGATAACCTCCGACAATATGACATCAAGCTCAATCCAGAAAAATGCGTCTTCGGCGTTCCAGCTGGAATGCTCTTGGGCTTCATTGTATCCGGTAGAGGAATTGAAGCAAACCCAGCCAAGATCCGAGCTTTGTCACAATTGGATGTCCCAAAGGACCTCAAACAAATACAAAAATTAACCGGATGCGTGGCGGCTTTAAGCCGCTTCATCTCCCGCTTGGGAGAAAAGGCACTACCCCTCTATCACCTCCTTCGGCGCATCGAACACTTCGAGTGGACGGAGGCCGCCACGGCCGGACTTGATGAAATAAAAGCCATATTGGCAACAAACCCAGTCCTGGCCGCGCCGAACACCGGCGAACCAATGTTATTATACATTGCAGCAACACATCAAGTTGTCAGCGCAGTGCTTGTTGTCGAGCGGGAAACGGATGGACACAAATTCCCCCTTCAAAGGCCGGTCTACTATGTATCCACTGTCCTCACTCCATGCAAATCATGGTACCCGCATTATCAAAAGATTGCATACGTGGTATTCATGGCATCCCGAAAGCTACGACACTACTTTCAAGAGTGTTCCATAATAGTAGCCTCGGAAGTACCACTCAACGATATTATCAACAACCGCGACGCAACGGACCGGATTGCAAAATGGGCCATCGAGCTTCTCCCCTTCGATATAACCTATAAGCCACGGCGAGCTATTAAATCGCAAGTTTTGGCCGACTTCGTCGCAGAATGGACGGAGGCCGAGCTCCCTAAAGAGTACGGCACATATTCAAACTGGATTATGCATTTCGACGGCTCCAAAATGTTAGCCGGACTGGGGGCTGGCGTCGTCCTGACGTCCCCCATAGGAGACACAGTCCAATATGTGCTCCAGATCATGTACATGGATTCCAACAATGCAGCCGAATATGAGGCCCTCCTACATGGCCTCCGGATAGCAGTATCCATGGGTATCCAGCGCCTAGAGGTACGCGGGGATTCAAACCTCGTGATTTCCCAAATAAATGGAGACTTCAACGCCAAGGACCCAAAAATGGCAGCTTACCGCAACGCCGTCCTAAAAATGTCAGCTCGGTTCGAAGGGCTGGAGTTTCACCATATAGCCCGAGAAAACAATCAAGCAGCGGACGTCCTGGCACGCATCGGAGCAAGACGCGATGCAGCCCCCCAACATCTTTTTGGAAAGATTGTTCAAGCCATCTGTAGCATGGGAGGGGGAACCCGCAAATAACAGCCCGGACCCAGCCGCACCACTCGACGCCGAACAATCTGACACAATTGGAAGCTCTGCCAATGAAATTACACCTTCAGCCCACGTAATAATGGCGGTCATCGCCCCGTGGACAGAACCATTCCTAGCCTACCTTACTAGGCAGGAACTCCCGGAGGACCAAAACGAGGCCCGCTGCATAGTGCGGTGATCTAAAGCCTATAGAGTCCATGAGGGAGAGCTTTATAAGAAAAGCACTACCAGAGTCCTTCAAAGGTGCATCTCCGAAGAGGAAGGGCGGAACCTTCTGGCTGAAATTCATGCCGGACTCGGTGGTCACCACGCCGCTGCTCGGTCCCTTGTTACCAAGGCTTTCCGTACATGCTTTTATTGGCCGACGGCCCGGGCAGACACTCAGGACCTAGTCCAATGATGCGCTGGTTGCCAACTTTTTGCCAACCAAAGCGACATGCCACCCACCGCACTCCAAACTATACCCATCACCTGGCCTTTTGCGGTCTGGGGGCTTGACATGGTCGGACCCCTTAAAGGTGGGACCGATAGGAAAAAATACTTACTGGTCATGGTGGATAAATTCACCAAATGGATAGAAGCCAAGCCTGTTAAAATGGCCGAATCCGGACCTGTGATAGACTTCATATCCGGGGTTGTACACCGTTATGGAGTCCCCCACAGCATCATAACCGATAACGGTACAAACTTTACCGCCGACGAGGTAAAACTTTGGTGCAAAAACATGGGCATCAAGCTCGATTATGCTTCCGTCTATCACCCACAAACCAACGGCCAGGTCGAACGTGCAAATGGTCTTATCATGGGCGGCATTAAACCCAGACTGGTGCGGTCCCTCAAGGAATCTAACACGCACTGGGTAGAGGAGCTCGACTCCGTGCTATGGGGGCTGCGGACCATGCCAAATCGCACCACCGGATACACACCATTTTTTATGGTGTACGGCGTAGAGGCAGTTCTGCCCTGCGACATAATTCAGGACTCACCTAGAGTGCGCATGTACGAAGAAAGAGAAGCCAAACTCGATCGGCAGGACAACTTGGATGCCCTGGAGGAGGAGCGTGACGTGGCAAAAGCCCATTCCGCATTTTATCAACAGCAGGCCCGAAGATATCAAAGCAGAGAAGTACGGGCCAAAAATTACAATGTTGGCGAACTAGTTCTACGCCTGCCGGATAAGAAAAAGGACAAACTCAAGCCCAAGTGGGAAGATCCATTCATAATCGACCAAGTCCTGACTGGCGGGGCGTACTGCCTGCGAGATGCATCGGATAACCGACTCGAGCCGAACCCGTGGAACGCCACCCGTCTCCGAAGATTCTATGCCTAGCGCCGGACTCTGTGTTCGTCTCCTTCCTCTGTCCATTTTTTGCATTTTTCGTCTTACATTTCTCTCCTTCCCCTCTTTTCTTTTATAGCCCTTAAAGGCTCATCTAGTGACGCGCCACTAACGCTCATTAAACCTGGGGGCTTCTTTAACAGAAGCTTATTTATACGGGCTTCACGCCCAACACATGCGTCAAACTTCCGCATGTACCTTTTTCTTCACCATTATATGCATCGATATGACTTAAGTTTTGACCAAGCTGGGTTGCCTGGCTCCTGTGCTTACCCCTACGTTCCCGATTGTTCGGCTAGGCGGTAAAGGGAGCACCTCTGCGATTGTTACTGCCGGGTCAGCCGGATGTGTACCTCAGACTGGGTGAAGCCAAAAGCTAGCGTTCCTAAGGGAATATTCGGTCGGTGAGATAAAAGATGATCTTTTTTACTCATTCTATGCGCCCCCAGATGCTTTTTTTTCTGCGTCTTTTTACGCAGTCCGGACATGCACTTTAGGGCATGCCTCCCAGCGAAAGGAACCCCTAATGGAACTATTCTCTCTGGAAGATGTTTCTTACTAACCATGTAATGTAACATAACTAGTTGGGCACTTGTCTGATAAAGCACTAATGACCCCTACGCCTAGTCTCCACGCATACCATGGTTCTTATATAACCGCTATGGTATTCGGACACACTCCGGACCGTCAGGTCTCGAGGTTGAAGCGAAAGGGTCGGCAACGACAAACGATCTACAGTCCGGCTAGAAGGCATTACACATGTCAATTCAAAATTACATAGTCATTCTGACTGATTGTATTCCTCTTCTATACCATCTAACATGCTGTCTAATTTACAGTCCTGCTGGGAATACTTTGCGGCTAACTCTACTTGGCCGTATACTAAGCTTACAGGGATCTCCTTCCCGTCAGGCCCTACTGGTCCGACCTCGGCCATGTGGTTTGGGTCCGACTTCGTAAAACGGGTCTTCACCATGGCCCAGGCCTCCCTAGCGCCTTGTCGGCAGGCCGATATCTTCCACAACCGCAAGCGCCGCCGAGCTCCCTTCAGCTTCTCCGCAAGCTCTCCAAGGCCCTCGGGCATGGAGTGGGCAGGCCATAAGGCTTGGGCAACGCCTCGCATTGCCTGCTGAATTCACTCGTGCAGTTGCATGAGTTCGGGAAGAAGGTCACCTGTAGAATCGGGCATCTCCTCTGCAGGACGACCTGTGAGCATACCTACAGACATTACTCTGTTATTCAACTTCCTCGCCGAACTCTTTTTTTTTCAAAGTTTGTTCAAGCACTTACTAAAAATGCCGCGTCGAAGCCGCTGATTCTCCTTCGTGGAGTCTGACAGCTGGCCACGAACATCTTTAAGTTCGACGTCCAGCCTGGTGTTGGCATCCTGAAGATCATTCTTCTCTCGCCTCACCTTTGTCAACGTACTCTCACCGGCCTTTAACCGGCGCAAGAGTTGTTGCTTTTCCGGATCGAGTCCGGCGCCATCTGCAACATGATTTGTCAGATTGGCACCCACATCGCACAATACTAATCTTTCGAAGTGTATCTTACCTGAGGGGGTCTCTTTGGGCTCCCCTGCTGCGGCTAGTGTGGCCTCTAGTTGGGCCTTGCACTTTTTCAGCTCCTGGGACAGTACGGTATTCTTCTCTGTAAGAAGCTGCATATTAAATGATCCTTAAATCAGTTGCTCTAACTGTTTCAAGTCTCGGGGGCTACTGGTATATATATATTTGACCAAAATTTTCTTACCCGTATGTCTTTTACATACTGCTCCGTGGCTCTGGCTAAACCATTTTGAGCGGCACGGAGGTACGCATCTCCTGAATTAAAGGCATCTAAAGCCTCTTGGGAGAAACAAGCGTCGCGTAGAACTGTCCGGTGATGCATGTGGTTCATGGCCCTCTCCACTTCAGAATTTGTGGCAGACAGCCTGTCCGCATCCTCCGTCGGAGAAGCGTCCGGTGCGCGCCTTGTGCTCGCCTCCGCTTCCTGGCCAGACGTTGGAGCCTGGCTGGTCGAGGCGCGATTGGCAACCTCTCCGGATGTAGTCCGGCGAGGTCTCTTCGTTCTGAAGATAGCACGAACGTTAATATGCCCTGACAGAATAACACCAGGGAAACAGAGGGTGCGCTATACCTTTGCGCCGGCATCTCAGTCCGGACTACATTCCTTTTTGCCCCACGGGGCCCTGCGGCCCCTCGTTGGCTAGCCGCCGCAGGTTCGGCCTCCTGCCTCAGAAATCTCCCCTGCAAAACACAGTTGTCGTCAGAAACACCGGAATACGTGAGAATGGAATCTCTCTCAAGGGAATGAGACTCCGGTTTCTATCACCTGGGAGTCCGGGATTAACCCTGGGTAATCAGCCGTGATGGCTACCAAGGTATTGTCCTTGCTTAGCTGATGGAACACCTCGTCGATAAACTCCACCGATATGTCCGGATCCTCTTCGGAGTCCGGATCGAGGGACCGTTCTGGGTCCTCGGGCTGTGGGGGGCGGCTGTTTATATCCTTTACCTCCTGCTGCAGTTCCTGCAATAAAGTTGTTAGACTACATATCTAACCGTGGGAATATCAAACAAACGGGCAAGCGCAATTATTCACTTACCCAACTTGCAGGATCGTACATAGTAAATCCAGCCTGTGGATTGACGCGGAGGAATTCCTCCTTTTCTCCCTTGTACAAAGAGGATAGGATCTTTACTAGGGCGGCAGCTGAGGCTGGCCCCTTACGACTGTAACGAGTGGCGTCATCCTCCCCATTAAAATCCCACATGGGGTGGCCTCTATATTGAAGCGGTTGCACCCCCCGCATAATGCATGCGGCCATGACTCCAATCATGGTTAGTCCGGAATGAGCCAACAGTCTTATCCGGCCCATCAGGTAAAGGACGTCTCTGTCACTTTCTCTCTGAGAGCTCCGCGGACGCCAGCTCAAGCGTTTCTTCAATGGAGCACTGGTGAACTCAGGGAGACCGACCCGGATAGGGTCCGGTAGCGGGACGTCATCTATATAGAACCATTCCGAAGGCCAGTCCTCGGACACCTTCTTTGGGGTTCCGGATAGGTATCCGGTCCCGGCGATGCGCCATACTTCGGCTCCGCCCACTTGGTATATAGACCCCTTTTGAGAACGGGGCACCAGGCAGAATAACCTCTTCCACAGCGCGAAATGAGCCTCAACACCTAAAAATAGCTCGCAAAGGGCGACGAAACCCGCAATATGCAATACGGAGGCGGGCGTGAGATTGTGCAGCTGGAGGCCGTAGAACTCCAGAAGCCCGCGGAGAAATGGATGAATTGGAAATCCCAGTCCCCTTATTAGATAGGGGACGAGGCACACCCGCTCTCCTTTAGAAGGATTGGGGGTGCTCTCTGCTTGTTTTCCGCCATTGTAGGTGGCGAGACCGGCTCGGACCAGGACCATGTACGCCTGAGGGAGAAATCCCTTGGCCTGAAGTGATGCTAACTTGCTATGCGGGACGGTGCAACTCTCCCAGTCCCCGGGTTTGGGACCGGAGGGGCGAGGGGAGGAGCTGCGACGGCTGGCCATGTTGGAATGGACCTTTGCTAGAAGCGCTCTGATGATAACTTGCGAAGAGGAGAAGATGTGGTTTGGACCTAAATCCCCATCTCGTTAAATAGGCGGCTCGTTTATACGGCTAGGGGTGTGTAAGAACACCCCGGCTTTTCGCATTCGTTTGAACACGTGGAAGACGGCCATTATTGGGCGTAGAAGCCGAGGATCACTACGTTACAAAAATCGGACATTATTCCTACAGGTACACAAGATTTGGAGAGGAACCCGCCTTGCAATGCCGAACAATCTGCGCGCCAGACTCGTCGTCATTGAAGCCTAGTTCGGGGGCTACTGAGGGAGTCCTGGATTAGGGGGTGTTCGGGTAGCCAGACTATACCTTTAGCCGGACTCCTGGACTAAGAAGATACAATATTGAAGACTTCGTCCCGTGTCCGGATGGGACTTTTTGTGGCGTGGAAGGCAAGCTTGGCGATGCGGATATTCAAGATCTCCTACCATTGTAACCGACTCCATGTAACCCTAACCCTATCCGGTGTCTATATAAACCGGAGGGTTGTAGTCCGTAGGCAATCAACTCCATACACAACAATCATACCATAGTCAAGCTTCTAGGGTTTAGCCTCCTTGATCTCGTGGTAGATCTACTCTTGTACTACCCATATCATCAATATTAATCAAGCAGGAGTAGGGTATTACCTCCATCGAGAGGGCCTGAACCTGGGTAAAACAAAGTGTTCCCAGCCTCCTGTTACCATCCGGCCTAGACGCACGGTTCGGGACCCCCTACCCGAGGTCCGCCGGTTTTGACACCGACAGTAATAGTAGCGGTTTTGTAGCAATCGAAGTAGTGGCAACGAAAAAGTAACTAAGCGAAGATCAATGATGGATAATTATGTCGGATGGCATTCATCATGCGACGGTTATAACATAGGGTGACACAGAACTAGCTCCAATTCATTAATATAATATAGGCATGTATCCCGAATATAGTCATACGTGCTTATGGAAAAGAACTTGCATGACATCTTTTGTCCTACCCTCCCGTGGCAGCAGGGTCCTATTGGAAACTAAGGGATATTAAGGCCTCCTTTTAATAGAGTACCAGACCAAAGCATTAGCACTTAGTGAATACATGAACTCCTCAAACTACGGTCATCACTGGGAGTGGTACCGACTATTGTCACTCCGGGGTTGCCGGGTCATAACTGAAGGAAATATGCCCTAGAGGCAATAATAAAGTTATTATTTATTTCCTTATATCATGATAAATGTTTATTATTCATGCTATAATTGTATTAACCGGAAACATAATACATGTGTGAATACATAGACAAACAGATTGTCACTAGTATGCCTCTACTTGACTAGCTCGTTGATCAAAGATGGTTATGTTTCCTAACCATAGACATGAGTTGTCATTTGATTAATGGGGTCACATCATTAGGAAAATGATGTGATTGACTTGACCCATTCCATTAGCTTAGCACACGATCGTTTAGTATTCTGCTATTGCTTTCTTCATGACTTATACATGTTCCTATGACTATGAGATTATGCAACTCCCGTTTACCGGAGGAACACTTTGTGTGCTACCAAATGTCACAACGTAACTGGGTGATTATAAAGGTGCTCTACAAGTGTCTCCGAAGAGTACTTGTTGGGTTGGCGTATTTCGAGATTAGGATTTGTCACTCCGATTATCGGAGAGGTATCTCTGGGCCTTCTCGGTAATGCACATCACTTAAGCCTTGCAAGAATTGCAACTAATGAGTTAGTTGTGGGATAATGTATTACGGAACGAGTAAAGAGACTTGCTGATAACGAGATTCAACTAGGTATTGAGATACCGATGATCGAATCTCGGGCAAGTAACATACCGATGACAAAGGGAACAACGTATGTTGTTATGCAGTTTGACCGATAAAGATCTTCGTAGAATATGTAGGAGCCAATATGAGCATCCAGGTTCCGCTATTGGTTATTGACCGAAGACGTGTCTCGGTCATGTCTACATAGTTCTCGAACCCGTAGGGTCCGCACGCTTAACGTTTTGATGACAGTTGTACTATGAGTTCATATGTTTTGATGTACCGAAGGTTGTTCGGAGTCCCGGATGTGATCCTGGACATGATGAGGAGTCTCGAAATGGTCGAGACATGAAGATTGATATATTGGAAGCCTATGTTTGGATATCAGAAGTGTTCCGGGTGAAATCGGGATTTTACCGGAGTACCAGGAGGTTATCGGAACCCCCCGAGGACTTAATGGGCCTTAGTGGGCCTAGGTGGAAGAGAGGAGAGGCGGCTAGGGCTGGCCCCCCCAGTCTGAATAGGACAAGGAGAAGGGGGCGGCGCCCCCCCCCCCTTCCTTCTTCTCCTCCACTCTTTCCCCCTCCCAAGTCCTAATCCAACTAGGAAAGGGGGGAGTCCTACTCCCGGTGGGAGTAGGACTCCTCCTGGCGCGCCTCCTCCCTGGTCGGCCGCACCCCCCTTGCTCCTTTATATACAGGGGCAGGGGGCACCCCATAGACACAACAATTGGTCGTTTGATCTTTTAGCCGTGTGTGGTGTCCCCCTTCACCATAGTCCACCTCGATATTGTTGTAGCGGTGCTTAGGCGAAGCCCTGCGTCGGTAGAACATCAACATCGTCACCATGCCGTCGTGCTAACGAAACTATCCCTCAACACTCGACTGGATCGGAGTTCGAGGGACGTCATCGAGATGAACGTGTGCTGAACTCGGAGGTGCCGTACGTTCGGTACTTGATCGGTCGGATCATGAAGACGTACGACTACATCAACCTCGTTGTACTAACGCTTCCTCTTTTGGTCTACGAGGGTACGTGGACAACACTCTCTCCTCTCATTGTTGTGCAGCACCATGATCTTGCGTGTGCGTAGGAAATTTTTTGAAATTACTACATTCCCCAACAGTGGCATCCGAGCCAGGTTTTATGCGTAGATGTCATATGCACGAGTAGAACACAAGTGAGTTATGGGCGATATAAGTCATACTGCTTACCAGCATGTCATACTTTGGTTCGGCGGTATTGTTGGATGAAGCAGTCCGGACCGACATTACGCGTATGCTTACGCGAGACTGGTTCTACCGACATGCTTTGCACACAGGTGGCTGGCGGGTGTCAGTTTCTCCAACTTTAGTTGAACCGAGTGTGGCTACGCCCGGTCCTTGTGAAGGTTAAAACAGCACCAACTTGACAAACTATCATTATGGTTTTGATGCGTAGGTAAGAACGGTTCTTGCTAAGCCCGTAGCAGTCACGTAAAACTTGCAACAACAAAGTAGAGGACGTCTAACTTGTTTTTGCAGGGCATGTTGTGATGTGATATGGTCAAGACATGATGCTAAATTTTATTGTATGAGATGATCATGTTTTGTAACCGAGTTATCGGCAACTGGCAGGAGCCATATGGTTGTCGCTTTATTGTATGCAATGCAATCGCCCTGTAATGTTTTACTTTATCACTAAGCGGTAGCGATAGTCGTGGAAGCATAAGATTGGCGAGACGACAACGATGCTACAATGGAGATCAAGGTGCCGTGCCGGTGACGATGGTGATCATGACGGTGCTTCGGAGATGGAGACACAAGCACAAGATAATGATGGCCATATCATATCACTTATATTGATTGCATGTGATGTTTATCTTTTATGCATCTTATATTGCTTTGATTGATGGTAGCATTATAAGATGATCTCTCACTAAATTTCAAGATAAAAAGTGTTCTCCCTGAGTATGCACCGTTGCCAAAGTTCGTCGTGCCCAGACACCACGTGATGATCGGGTGTGATAAGCTCTGCGTCCATCTACAACGGGTGCAAGCCATTTTTGCACACGCAGAATACTCAGGTTAAACTTGAAGAGCCTAGCATATGCAGATATGGCCTCGGAACACTGAGACCGAAAGGTCGAGGGTGAATCATATAGTAGATATGATCAACATAGTGATGTTCACCATTGAAAACTACTCCATTTCACGTGATGATCGGTTATGGTTTAGTTGATTTGGATCACGTAATCACTTAGAAGATTAGAGGGATGTCCTTCTAAGTGGGAGTTCTTAAGTAATATGATTAATTGAACTTAAATTTATCATGAACTTAGTACCTGATAGTACCTTGCTTGTCTATGTTTAATTGTAGACAGATGGCCCGTGCTGTTGTTCCGTTGAATTTTAATGCGTTCCTTGAGAAAACAAAGTTGAAAGATGATGGTAGCAATTACACGGACTGGGTCTGTAACTTGAGGATTATCCTCATTGCTGCTCAGAAGAATTACGTCCGGGAAGCACCGCTGAGTGCCAGGCCTGCTGCTGATGCAACTGACGACGTTAAGAATGTCTGGCAGAGCAAAGCTTATGACTACTCGATAGTTCAGTGTGCCATGCTTTATGGCTTAGAACCGGGACTTCAACGACGTTTTGAACGTCATGGAGCATATGAGATGTTCCAGGAGTTGAAGTTAATATTTCAAGCAAATGCCCGGATTGAGAGATATGAAGTCTCCAATAAGTTCTACAGCTGCAAGATGGAGGAGAATAGTTCTGTCAGTGAACATATACTCAGAATGTCTGCGTACCATAATCACTTGACTCGGCTGGGAGTTAATCTTCTAGTTGATAGTGTCATTGACAGATGATACGTCTCCAACGTATCTATAATTTTTGATTGTTCCATGCTATTATATTATCGACCTTGGATGTTTCATATGCATTTATATGCTGTTTTACATGATTTTTGGGACTAACCTATTAACCTAGAGCTTAGTGACAGTTTCTGTTTTTACCTTGTTTTAGAGTATCGCAGAAAAGGAAAATCAAATGGAGTCCAATTGACCTGAAACTTCACGGAACTTATTTTTGGAAGGAAAGCAACCCGGGAGACTTGGAGTCCATGTAAGGGAAGCAACGAGGAAGCCACGAGGCAGGGGGGCGTGCCACCCCCCTGGGCGCGCCCTCCACCCTCGTGGGCCCCTCGTGGCCCCCCTGACGTACTTCTTCCGCCTATATATCTCCATATACCCTAAAAACATCCAGGAGCACAATAGATCGGGAGTTCTGCTGCCAGAAGCTTCCGTTGCCACCGAAAGCCAATCTAGACCCGTTCCGGCACCCTGCCAGAGGGGGCAATCCCTCTCCGGTGGCTATCTTCATCATCCCGGTGCTCTCCATGACGAGGAGGGAGTAGTTCTCCCTTGGGGCTGAGGGTATGTACCAGTAGCTATGTGTTTGATCTCTCTCTCTCTCTCTCTCTCTCTCTCTCTCTCGTGTTCTTGAGGTGATATGATCTTGATGTATCGCGATCTTTGGTATTATATTTGGATCCTATGATGTTTCTTCCCCCTCTACTCTCTTGTAATGGATTGAGTTTCCTCTTTGAAGTTATCTTATCGGATTGAGTCTTTAAAGATTTGAGAACACTTGATGTATGTCTTGCCGTGCGTATATGTGGTGACAATGGGATACCACATGATTCACTTGATGTATGTTTTGGTGATCAACTTGCGGGTTCCGCCCATGAACCTATGCATAGGGGTTGGCACACGTTTCCATCATGATTCTCCGGTAGAAACTTTGGGGCACTCTTTGAGGTTCTATGTGTTGGTTGAATAGATGAATATGAGATTGTGTGATGCATATCGTATAATCATACCCACGGATACTTGAGGTGACATTGGAGTATCTAGGTGACATTATGGTTTTGGTTGATTTGTGTCTTAAGGTGTTATTCTAGTATGAACTCTAGGGCTGTTTGTCACACTTATAGGAATAGCCCAACGGATTGATTGGAAAGAATAACTTTGAGGTGGTTTCGTACCCTACCATAATCTCTTCGTTCGTTCTCTGCTATTAGTGACTTTGGAGTGACTCTTTGTTGCATGTTGAGGGATAGTTATGTGATCCAATTATGTTATCATTGTTGAGGGAACTTACACTAGCGAAAGTATGAACCCTAGGCCTTGTTTCCTATCATTGCAATACCGTTTACGCTCACTTTTATCATTAGTTACCTTGCTGTTTTTATAATTTCAGACTACAAATACCCATATCTACTATCCATATACCACTTGTATCACCATCTCTTCGCCAAACTAGTGCACCTATACAATCTACCATTGTATTGGGTGTGTTGGGGACACAAGAGACTCTTTGTTATTTGGTTGCGGTGTTGCTTGAGAGAGACCATCTTCATCCTACGCCTCCTACGGATTGATAAACCTTAGGTCATCCACTTGAGGGAAATTTGCTACTGTCCTACAAACCTCTGCACTTGGAGGCCCAACAACGTATACAAGAAGAAGGTTGTGTAGTAGACATCAAGCTCTTTTCCGGCGCCGTTGCCAGGGAGGTTAGTGCTTGAAGGTATATCTTTAGATCTTGCAATCGAATCTTTTTGTTTCTTGTTTTAGCACTAGTTTAGTTTATAAAATAAAACTATAAAAAATGGAATTGAGTTTACCTCATACGCTTCATCTTTTTAATATCTTTCGTGAGTATGATGGAAAGGAAAATTGTGCTCAAATGATAGAAGAAGAAATCTATAAAATGTTTGGCACTAAATATTTGAATGATGAGCATGATTGCAATGTTCTTAGTATGAATTCCTTGAATATCCATGATGCTAATGATATGCAAAGCCACAAGCTTGGGGGAGCTATGTTTGATGAAGATGATATTTTTTGTCCCCCAAGTTTTGATGAGAAAAATTATTATGATGAGAGCATGCCCCCTATCTATGATGATTATTGTGATGACTTGTGTGCTATAAATAATAATGATATCCATGAAACTTGTCATCATTATTTTAACTTTCAATTGGATTATGCCTCACATGATAGTTATTTCGTTGAGTTTGCTCCCACTACTATTCATGAGAAGAATTTTGCTTATGTGGAGAGTATTAAAATTTCTATGCTTGTAGATCACGAAAAGAATGCTTTAGGTGCTTGTCATATTGTTGAATTCATTCATGATGCTACTGAAAATTATTATGAGGGAGGAACATATGCTTGTAGGAATTGCAATAATATCAAGTTTCCTCTCTATGTGCTTAAAGTTTTGAAGTTATGCTTGTTTTGCCTTCCTATGCTAGTTGATTATTGTTCCCATAAGTTGTTTCCTCACAAAATCCCTATGCATAGGAAGTGGGTTAGACTTAAATTTGTTAGTCATATTCTTCATGATGCTCTCTTTATGTTTCAATTCTTATCCTTTATGTGAGCATCATTGAAATCATCATGCCTAGCTAGGGGCGTTAAACGATAGCGCTTGTTGGGAGGAAACCCAACTTTATTTTTGTTCCTTGATTTTTGCTCCTGTTTAGTAATAAATAATTTATCTAGCCTCTGTTATTATTGAGTTTTTATGTTTTAATTAGTGTTTGTGCCAAGTAGAACCGTCGGGAAGACTTGGGGAAAGTCTTGTTGATCTTGCTGTAAAAAACAGAAACTTTAGTGCTCACGAGAATTGCTGCCATTTTTTATTGGAGAGTGATATTGAGATAATTCTTTTTGAATATGATTAATAGATAAATTCCTCACGTCCATCAATTTATTTTAGAATTTTTGGGGTTCCATATTTTGCGCTAGCTACAGATTACTACAGACTGTTCTGTTTTTGACAGATTCTGTTTTTCGTGTGTTGTTTGCTTATTTTGATGAATATATGGCTAGTAAAGTAGTTTATAAACCATAGAGAAGTTGGAATACAGTAGGTATAACACCAAAATAAATAAATAATGAGTTCATTACAGTACCTTGAAGTGGTGATTTACTTTCTTATACTAACGGAGCTTACGAGTTTTCTGTTAAGTTTTGTGTTGTGAAGTTTTCAAGTTTTGGGTAAGGATTCGATGGACTATGGAATAAGGAGTGGCAATAGCCTAAGATTGGGGATTCCCAAGGCACCCCAAGGTAATATTCAAGGATAGCCAAGAGCCTAAGCTTGGGGATGCCCCGGAAGGCATCCCCTCTTTTGTCTTCGTTCATCGGTAACTTTACTTGGAGCTATATTTTTATTCACCACATGATATGTGTTTTGCTTGGAGCGTCAATTTATTTTGTTAATATTTTCTTGCTGTTATTTAGAACAATGTTTTGCATCTTTTATTTCAATAAAAGTGGAATTGATAGCCTTTACTATCCGTATTTTAGAAGTCCACATGTTGCTATTTGAAAACAGAAAGTTTACCGCTGTTGAAATAATTCCCTAGAAAATTCAGAATGTGATAAAATGTTGAAACCTTTTTTATATTAAGGTCTGATAAATTTAATACAGTGGGAATTTTCTTTCATAACTGTTGGAGCTAGGGAAGTATGGATATTGCTGCATTCTTTACAGACTGTCCTGTTTAGGCAGATTGCTGTTATGTTTGCATTGTTTGCATATGTTTGCTTCTTTAATGATTCTATTTGAGGATAGAACTATTAAATATGCAGAGTAATTTCTTATGCAATGTTGAATAATAATTTTAGTGATTTGCTACAGTAGAGTATGATAAGGTTTTTGCAATGGTTTATACTAACTAATATCACGAGTCCTTGTTTAGTTTTGTGTGGATGAAGCTTTTGAGATTTAGGGAGACCGTGATATGAGAGGAATTAAGGAGACACAAAGGCTCAACCTTGGGGATGCCCAAGGCATCCCAAGATAATATTTCAAGAAGTCTCAAGCTTCTAAGCTTGGGGATGCCCCGGCTGGCATCCCACCTTTCTTCTTCAACAACTATCGGTTAGTTTCGGTTGATCCTAAGTTTTTGCTTCTTCACATGATGTTTGCTATCCTTAGATGTAATTTTATTTGGCTTTGCTTGCTCTTTGAAGAAAATACCAAGATCTGAAATTATTAAATGTTAGAGAGTCTTTACATAGTTACATAATTATTTGGCTACTCATTGATCTTCACTTATATCTTTCGGAGTAGTTTGTCGTTTGCTCTAGTGCTTCACTTATATCTTTTTAGAGCACGGTGGTGGTTTTATTTTATAGAAATAGATGAACTCTCATGCTTCACTTATATTATTTTGAGAGTATTTAGAACAGCATGGTAATTTTCTTTGGTTATGAAATTGGTCCGAATGAGCATCCAAGAGGGATATAATAAAAACTTTCATATAGAGTGCATTGAATACTATCAGAAGTTTGATACTTGATGATTGTTTTGAGATATGAGGATGGTAATATTAGAGTCATGCTAGTTGAGTAGTTGTGAATTTGAGAAATACTTGTGTTGAAGTTTGTGATTCCCGTTATGTGATGAAGTCGGAGCATGATTTATTTATTGATTGTCTTCCTTATAAGTGGCGGTCGGGAACGAGCGATGGTCTTTTCCTACCAATCTATCCCCCTAGAAGCATGCGCGTAGTACTTTGTTTCGATAACTAGCAGATTTTTGCAATAAGTATGTTCTAGAGGCAATAATAAAGTTATTATTTATTTCCTTATATCATGATAAATGTTTATTATTCATGCTATAATTGTATTAACCAGAAACATAATACATGTGTGAATACATAGACAAACAGATTGTCACTAGTATGCCTCTACTTGACTAGCTCGTTGATCAAAGATGGTTATGTTTCCTAACCATAGACATGAGTTGTCATTTGATTAACGGGGTCACATCATTAGGAAATGATGTGATTGACTTGACCCATTCCGTTAGCTTAGCACACGATTGTTTAGTATTCTACTATTGCTTTCTTCATGACTTATACATGTTCCTATGACTATGAGATTATGCAACTCCCGTTTATCAGAGGAACACTTTGTGTGCTACCAAACGTCACAAGTAACTGGGTGATTATAAAGGTGCTCTACAGGTGTCTCAGAAGGTACTTGTTGGGTTGGCGTATTTCGAGATTAGGATTTGTCACTCCGATTGTCGGAGAGGTATCTCTGGGCCCTCTCGGTAATGCACATCACTTAAGCCTTGCAAGCATTGCAACTAATGAGTTAGTTGCGAGATGATGTATTATGGAATGAATAAAGAGACTTGCTGGTAACGAGATTGAACTAGGTATTGAGATACCGACGATCAAATCTCGGGCAAGTAACATACCGATGACAAAGGGAACAACGTATGTTGTTATGCGGTTTGACCGATAAAGATCTTCGTAGAATATGTAGGAGTCAATATGAGCATCCAGGTTCCGCTATTGGTTATTGACCGGAGACGTGTCTCGGTCATGTCTACATAGTTCTTGAACCCGTAGCGTTCGCACGCTTAACGTTTCGATGACAGTTATATTATGAGTTTATATGTTTTGATGTACCGAAGGTTGTTCGGACTCCCGGATGTGATCCCGGACATGACGAAGAGTCTCAAAATGGTCAAGACATGAAGATTGATATATTGGAAGCCTATGTTTGGATATCGGAAGTGTTCCGGGTGAAATCAGGATTTTACCGGAGTACCAGGAGGTTACCGGAACCCCCCGGGGACTTAATGGGCCTTAGTGGGCCTAGGTGGAAGAGAGGAGAGGTGGCTAGGGCTGGGCCGCGCGCCCTCCCCCTCCAGTCCGAATAGGACAAGGAGAAGGGGGCGGCGCCCCCCCCCCCCCTTCCTTCTTCTCCTCCACTCTTTCCCCTTCCCAAGTCCTAATCCAACTAGGAAAGGGAGGAGTCCTACTCCCCATGGGAGTAGGACTCCTCCTGGCGTGCCTCCTCCCTGGCTGGCCGCACCCCCCCCTTGCTCCTTTATATACAGGGGCAGGGGGACCCCGTAGACACAACAATTGATCGCTTGATCTTTTAGCCATGTGCGGTGCCCCCCTCCAACATAGTCCACGTCGATATTGTTGTAGCAGTGCTTAGGCGAAGCCCTGCGTCGGTAGAACATCAACATCGTCATCACGCCGTCATGCTGACGAAACTTTCCCTCAACACTCGGCTAGATCTGAGTTCGAGGGACGTCATCGAGCTGAACGTGTGCTAAACTCGGAAGTGTCGTACGTTCCGTACATGATCGGTCGGATGGTGAAGACGTACGACTACATCAACTGTGTTGTGCTAACGCTTCCGCTTTCGGTCTACGAGGGTACGTGGACAACACTCTCTCCTCTCGTTGATGTGTATCACCCTGATCTTGCATGTGCGTAGGAACTTTTTTGAAATTAATACGTTCCCCAACAATAACATGTAGTAGGTGACTATAACTTGCAATATCGGATCAAGAACACACATATATTCATAAAAACATAATTGGTTCAGATCTGAAATCATGGTACTCGGGCCCTAGTGATAAGCATTAGGCATAGCAAGTTCTTAGCAACATCAATCTTAGAACATAGTGTATACTAGGGATCAAACCCTAACAAAACTAACTCGATTACATGGTAAATCTCATCCAACCCATCACGGTCCAGCAAGCCTACAATGGAATTACTCACGCACGGCGGTGAGAATCATGAAATTGGTGATGGAGGATGGTTGATGATGACGATGGCGACAGATTACCCTCTTCGGATGCCCAAACAGACTCCAAATCTGCCCTCCCGAGGAAGAACATGGCTTGGCGGCGGCTCTGTATCGTAAAAACAGATGAATCCTTCTCTTAGACTTTTTTCTCACCGAAAGAGAATATATGGAGTTGGAGTTGAGGTCGGTGGAGGTCCAGGGGGCCCACAAGGTCGGAGGGCGCGCCCCCCACCCTTGTGGCTAGGGTGTGGGCCCGTGGTGTTGATTCTTTCGCCAATATTTTTATTAATTCCAAAAGTTATCTCCGTGAAGTTTCAGGTCATTTCGAGAACTTTTTATTCTGCACAAAAATAACACCATGTCAATTCTGCTAAAAACAGCGTCAGTCTGGGTTAGTTCCATTCAAATCATGCGAGTTAGAGTCCAAAACAAGG
The DNA here is from genome assembly GCF_018294505.1 of Triticum aestivum. NCBI lineage: Eukaryota > Viridiplantae > Streptophyta > Magnoliopsida > Poales > Poaceae > Triticum > Triticum aestivum. The sequence goes on along the minus strand of NC_057797.1, from coordinate 633,946,204 downwards.
GCAAAAATGTTTGGAAAAGTAGATACGTTGGAGACATATCACTATGCAATTCTGACGGTGGATGAAATAAGTGGAGGGATTTGAGGAGCTGGAGCTTTACTACCCTACGGGTGAAGGGGAGATTCATCTGGAAAATGCTTTAAGGAGTAGCTGTCTATGGAGAAAGGAGTACATCAAGCTTCCAAACTGGACTCTGCCTGCTCCTCCTCCGCCACCTCCGCGCGTCAGCCGGATGAGGCCTCACAGCAGAGTCCCCTTCCGCCTCAGCTGTCTCCAGTGCGTCGGCGGACTCCGCCTCCTCCGGCACGTCAGCGCACTCCGCCTCCTCAGATGCGTCAGCAGACTCCACCACCTCAACAACAGCGGAAAGAGAGACGTCGCTGCTCCGGCGGCTAGCAGTACCAGAGGCGGAAAGAAATTCAAATTTGGTCCAAGCCTCAAGGCTCCTGCAAAGTTACCATATGAGAGGACTGACGAGGGAAATGAGGACATCAGTGCTGCCAAAGTGCAGGCCCATTTTGAATGGAAACGTCCACCTCCGAAGGAAACAGTAGATCCGCTGAAAGCGAAGCGCACTCTGGATGCCCTTAAGCGACCACCACCGCCTCCGCCACAATCCAACTATGACCGTTGTATTGAAAGGACATATGATGAAGCGCGGCAGCCGAGAAGTACTACCAGAACTGCAAGATTAGAAGCAAAACAAAGAAGTGGGAAAACAATTCCCCAGCTCGGCTTACAGGAGAAGCAATCGTTCCCCCCGCTCAAGGTGTCTAGCGATATCGCTAATCATCTGGGGCTACTGCCCGGTACCACTCTTGGTGATTACGCGGACAATGATGTATAGTTTGAAACGGATGAGGTAGTAGAGATCTTTACATATGAGCATGTGAAGCCTCTCCTGATATCAAGTAATCATTTTCTTTGCCTGGCAGGGTTTGGAAAAAGTTTACCGGAACGGTTCCGGGTCTACAGGAGGAGCTGCGATTTACACACCCCAAAGTAAGTAGTACTAGCTAGTTCCGTGCATCTCTCATTGATTCTAGTTTCATCAATAACATTTATCATGCTTGATTATCAGTTTGATTGAACTCTATTCTCGTAATGTGCTTGTGGCAGGAAGGCGGCAATAATTTATGTGGATACTATGTTTGTGAGTTCATTCACCACTCGACCTCTGAGCGGGGCTACTCTGACAAACAATATGAAGTACATAAACAATATTCACAATTTTATTTTATTACCATCAATTGTGTTGAGTTTCATTCATATATATGTATTGACCCCCTTCTTTAAATTAGATCTGGCAGATGCGGAATGAACTCCTACCACATGATCGCATACGAGCAATTGAAGGGGAATTAGCGGGATTCTTTCTTGACCACGTCATACATGAAAAGGGATAATACCATGTGGAAATTCAAATGGATTTTCGGTATATGATGTCAGGGATCGTAGAGATGTTATATTGTATATATGTAGTAGCGTCGGATAGATATACAAAAACTTGTTGTTCGACCAAGCACGGAGAAAAAGAGGTCACTTCTCTCTATATATGTTCATGATCATGATGTTGTGTAATTAATGGTTCCTTCATTTGATTACTAGCTACCATTGAGTTCTCTCTATATGTAGTAGCTACCGTGGACCAAGCACGGAGAAAGAGAGGTCACTTCTCTCTATATGTAGTAGCTATAACTAACACAATATGAAACACCTAAACCCTCCAAAACCCCTAAACTCTCCAAAACCCCTAAACCCCCCTTTAAAAAACCAGCGCCTGGGAGCTGCTGACGCGTGGCTGCCATTTAGTCTCGGTCGGTGTTACCAACCGGGACTAAAGGTCCTCCTCCCTGGGTGCCCCACAGCAGCCATGTGGAGCTCCTTTAGTCCCGGTTCGTAAGCAAACCGGGACTAAAGGTTTTGGGCATTAGTCCCAACAGTTTTGTCCCGGATCCAGAACCGGGACTAAAGGCCTTCTGGAACCGGGACTAGTACCTGATAACTCACAAGTATAGGGGATCGCAACAGTTTTCGAGGGTAGAGTATTCAACCCAAATTTATTGATTCGACACAGGGGGAGCCAAAGAATATTCTCAAGTATTAGCAGCTGAGTTGTCAATTCAACCACACCTGGAAACTTAATATCTGCAGCAAAGTGTTTAGTAGCAAAGTAATATGATAGTAGTGGTAATGGTAGCAAAAGTAATATTTTTGGGTTTTCTAGTGATTGTAAAAGTAGCAACAGAAAAGTAAATAAGCGAAGAACAATATATGAAAAGCTCGTAGGCATTGGATCAGCGATGGATAATTATGTCGGATGCGATCGATCATGCAACAGTTATAACATAGGGTGACATAGAACTAGCTCCAGTTCATCAATGTAATGTAGGCATGTATTCTGAATATAGTCATACATGCTTATGGAAAAGAACTTGCATGACATCTTTTGTCATACCCTCCCGTGGCAGCGGGGTCCTATTGGAAACTAAGGGATATTAAGGCCTCCTTTTAATAGAGTACCGGACCAAAGCATTAACACATAGTGAATACATGAACTCCTCAAACTACGGTCGTCACCGGTAATGGTCCCGATTATTGTCACTTCGGGGTTAACAGATCATAACACATAATAGGTGAATATAGACTTGCAAGATAGGATCAAGAACTCACATATATTCATGAGAACACAATAGGTTCAGATATGAAATCATGGCACTCAGGCCCTAGTGACAAGCATTAATCATAGCAAAGTCATAGCAACATCAATCTCAGAACATAGTGGATACTAGGGATCAAACCCTAACAAAACTAACTCGATTACATGATAAATCTCATCCAACCCATCACCGTCCAGCAAGCCTACAATAGAATTACTCGCGCACGGCGATGAGCATCATGAAATTGGTGATGGAGGAAGGTTGATGATGACGATGGCGATGGCGACGGATTCCCCTCTCCGGAGCCCCGAAAGGACTCTAGATCAGCCCTCCCGGGAGATTTTAGGGCTTGGCGGCGGCTCCATATCGTAAAACGCGATGAATCCTTTTCTCTGATTTTTTTTTCTCCCCGAACACGAATATATGGAGTTGGAGTTGAGGTCGGTGGAGCATCAGGGGGCACGAGGTAGGGGGCACGCCCAGGGGGGTAGGCGCGCCCCCACCCTCATGGACAGGGTGTGGGCCCCCTGGCGTGGATTCTTCTTCCAATATTTTTTATATATTCCAAAAATAATCTCCGTTGATTTTCAGGTCATTCTGAGAACTTTTATTTCTGCACAAAAATAACACCATGGCAATTCTGCTGAAAACAGCGTCAGTCCGGGTTAGTTCCATTCAAGTCATGCAAGTTAGAATCCAAGACAAGGGCAAAAGTGTTTAGAAAAGTAGATACGACGGAGATGTATCAACTCCCCCAAGCTTAAACCTTTGCTTGTCCTCAAGCAATTCAGTTGATAAACTGAAAGTGATAAAGAAAAACTTTTACAAACTCGGTTTGCTCTTATTGTTGTAAATATGTAAAGCCAGCACTCAAGTTTTCAGCAAAGATTATGAGCTAACCATATTCACAATAACATTTAGGTCTCATGTTTACTCATATCAATGGCATAATCAGCTAGCGAGCAATAATATCAAATCTCGGATGACAACACTTTCTCAAAACAATCATGATATGATATAACAAGACGGTATCTCGCTAGCCCTTTCTGAGACCGCAGAACATAAATCCAGAGCACCTTTAAGGATCAAGGATTGACTAGACATTGTAATTCATGGTAAAAGAGATCCAGTCATAGTCATACTCAATGTAAACTAACAGTAATGGATGCAAATGACAGCGGTGCTCTCCAACTGGTGCTTTTTAATAAGAGGATGATAACTCAACATAAAAGTAAATGGATAGGCCCTTCGTAGAGGGAAGCAGGGATTTGTAGAGGTGCAAGAGCTCGGTTTTGAAATAGATATGAATAATATTTTGAGCGGTATACTTTCATTGTCAACATAACAACCGAGAGATCTCGACATCCTCCATGCTACACACATTATAGGCGGTTCCCAAGCAGAATGGTAAAGTTCATACTCCCCCACCACCAACAAGCATCAATCCATGGCTTTCCCGAAACAACGGGTGCCTCCAACTAACAACAATCCTAGGGGAGTTTTGTTTGCAATTATTTTGATTTGATTTGAGCATGGGACTGGGCATCCCGGTGACCATCCATTTTCTCATGAATGAGGATCGGAGTCCACTCCTCTTGAGAATAACCCGCCTAGCATGGAGGATATAGATAGCCCTAGTTGATACATGAGCTATTCGAGCATACAAAACAAAATGTTTATTTGAATGTTTAGAGTTTGGCACATACAAATTTACTTGGAACGACATGTAGATACCGTATATAGGTACATATGATGGACTCATATGGAATAACTTTGGGGTTTATGGAATTGGATGCACAAGCAGTATTCCCGCTTAGTACAAGTGAAGGCTAGAAAAAGACTAGGAAGCGGCCAGCTAGAGAGCGACAACAGTCATGAACATGCCTTAAAATTAATCGACACCGAATGCAAGCATGAGTAGGATATAATGCACCATGAACATAAATATCGTGGAGGCTCTGTTGATCTTGTTTCAACTACATGCGTGAACATGCGCTAAGTCAAGCCACTCGAATCGTTCAAAGGAGGATACCACCCTATCATACCACATCACAACCATTTAATAGCAAGTTGGCACGTAAGGTAAACCATTATAAACTCCTAACTAATTAAGCATGGCATAAGCAACTACAATCTCTAATTGTCATTGCAAATATGTTTCTTTCATAATAGGCTAAATCAGGAACGATGAACTAATCATGTTTACAAAAACAAGAGAGGTCGAGGTCATACCAGCTTTCCTCATCTCAATAAGTTCATCATATAATCATCATTATTGCCTTTCACTTGCACGACCGAACGGTGTGGATAATAATAATAGTGCACGTGCATTGGACTAAGTTGGAATCTGCAAGCATTCAATTCGAGAAGACAAGGTAATATGGGCTCTTTGTTAGATCAACAATAATGCATATGAGAGCCACTCAACACTTTAATCATGGTCTTCTCCTCTCGTCCCCAAAGGAAAGAAAAGAAACAAAACTATTTACACGGGAAAGCTCCCAACAAGCAAAAGAAGAACAAGAAATCTTTTTGGGTTTTCTTTTTAATTACTACTACTACAAGCATGGAAAGTAAACTAACTAAAAGCTACAACTAATTTGTTTTTGTTTTTTCTTAAGGTTTTTCAAACACACACGAAGAAAGCTTAAAAACAAAATAAACTAGCAAGGATGATACAATGAAAAAGTATGAGCACCGACAATTGGCATGAGTGTGTGAACATGAATGTAATGTCGGTGAGAGATACATACTCCCCCAAGCTTAGGCTTTTGGCCTAAGTTGGTCTATGCCCATGGATCAAAGTGGGCCTCTCTGGTGTAAGGAGGAGTGTCCTCTGGGTGCCATTGGTTGGCGATATCCTCCGGATCCCACTAGTAAACTGACTGTCGATAAGGGTCCAGGGGTGGTTCCGGCTCAGGCTCTGGAGCTGGTGTCACGCTCCAGTACTCATAAACTTCCTCCGTCAAAACAAGGTACTTGCCTGAAAATATGTGAAACAAAGAGGGAACAGGCAAGGTAATAGTCTCAAAGTTATTCTTACCAAAAATCAGGCTATAGTTAAGCATCTTATTCTTAACAATAAAATCATGCACTATCATGCTCTTATAATCTAGAAAAATATTAGGCAACAACTTTTCCTCTTTCTCATAATGCCTAATAGGTATGTTAAAGTGTGCAGCAAGGCGCGAGGCAAAGATGCCTCCGAGGATGGGGCCCTTTGTAAGGTTCAGATTTAACCATCTAGCAACAATAGCGCCTAAGCTGAAAGTAGTATCATTAAACAAGGCATGGCACAAAATAGCAATATCAGGAGCACTAAGGTTCCCGCGACCAATTAAGCATCTACTAGCAAATATTGTGAAGTAATGTAAAACAGGAAAATGTATGCTAGTGATTCTCGCATCGAAAACTTTCCTTGTTTCCCCTATAGCAATCATATCAATAAATCCCTCCACATCATTACGATGTGGTTCCTCTATGCTGCCCTCAAAGGGTATCAAATAGACCCGGCAAAAATCATAAAGTGACATCTCCTTATGCACATCATATAAATAAAATTCCACCGAAGGTGGTGATCTCCTAGGATGGAAATGAAAATTTTGCACAAAGATATTGGTGAGTAAGAGATACTGTTCACGCTGGTCGTGGAGGAAGGCGGTAAGGCATGCATTCTCAGCCAAATGATAAAAATATTCATGAATCTCGGCCTCTTTCAAGAACTCATCACAAGGCCATTCACATGGCCGAACCTCCGCAGTACGAGGGATATTATACTTGGGCTTCTTGTTCTCTTCATCTTGCTTATCCTTCGAGCTTCGGCTCGATGAGCCCCTAAAAAATCTCTTCATCTTTTTATGAAAATTTCTAAAATTTTTAGTAACTTAAAATAAAAGTGAACCAAAGTCAACAAAATTGATAGCAACTACTCCTACAAGTGCCTAGAGGCTATATAATGCATTAAAACTACTTTTGATCATATAAATTTGACATGCAAGCTCAAGAACAAGTTCACCTAAGAAATTCACAATGAATAAAGCACTAGAACAAAAACTAATTGGACCATAGGAGGAGTCACATACCAAAGAACAATCCCCCAAAGCAGTTTTGTGAATGGAGCTTTGAGCAAGGAGATCGAAAATGGCAGCAAGACGAGCAAGAACTCAGGTTTGAGCTGGTTGGTGATGTTTTTGGGAGGAAGAAGGAGTGTGTGGTGGCTGGAATAAGTGGAGGGGACCCATGTAGGGGTCCACGAGGTAGGGGCACGCCTAGGGGGTGGGCGCGCCCTCCACCCTCGTGGGCACGTGGTTGCTCCCCTGCTATGTTTTCAGTGCCAGATATTCTCAAATATTCTAGAAAAAATCATATTTAAATTTCAGGGCATTTGGAGAACTTTTATTTTCGGGGTATTTTTTATTGCTTGGATAATTCAGAAAATAGACAAAAAAATACTATTTTTGCTTTGTTTAATATAAATATCAAAAAGTGAAAAGAGGGCACAGAGAGTTGTGATTTCTAAATTCATCCATCTCATGCTCATCAAAAGGAATCCACTAACAAGGTTGATCAGGTCTTGTTAACAAACTCATTTCGAATAACATGAAACCGGAGAATTTTCGAATAAAACTAGGTTACCTCAATGGGGATATGCATGTCCCCAAAAATAAGAATATCAAATTTCTTCTTGATAGTAGGAAGAGGAAATTCAAAACCTCCAATAGTGATTGTTGAAACTTTTCCAATAGAATTGATACTGTGGACTTGAGGTTGTTTCCTCAGAAAGTGTACCATATGCTCATTACCATTAACATGAAAAGTGACATTGCCTTTGGTCCAATCAATAACAGCCCATGCAGTATTCAAAAAGGGTCTTCCAAGAATAATAGACATACTATCGTCCTCGGAAATATCAAGAATAACAAAGTCCGTTAAAATGGTAACGTTTGCGACCACAAGAGGCACATCCTCACAAATACCGACAAGTATAGCAGTTGATTTATCAGCCATTTGCAAAGATATTTCAGTAGGTGTCAACTTATTCAAATCAAGTCTACCATATAAAGAGAGAGGCATAACACTAACACCAGCTCCAAGATCACATAAAGTAGTTTTAACATAGTTTCTTTTAATGGAGCATGGTATAGTTGGTACTCCTGGATCTCCAAGTTTCTTTGGTATTCCACCCTTAAAAGTGTAATTAGCAAGCATGGTGGAAATTTTAGCTTCCGGTATCTTTCTTTTATTAGTAACAATATCTTTCACGTACTTAGCATAAGGGTTCATTTTAATCATATCAGTCAAACACATACGCAAAAAGATAGGTCTAATCATTTTAGCAAAGCGCTGAAAATCCTCATCGTCCTTTTTCTTGGATGGTTTAGGAGGAAAAGGCATGGGTTTCTGAACCCATGGTTCTCTTTCTTTACCGTGATTTCTAGCAACAAAGTCTCTCTTATCATAACGTTGATTCTTTGATTGTGGGTTATCAAGATCAACAGCAGGTCCAATCTCTACATCATTATCATTGCTAGGTTGAGCATTAACATGAACATCATCATTAACATTATCACTAGGTTCATGTTCATTACCAGATTGTGTTTCAGCATCAGAAATAGAAATATTATTGGGATTCTCAGGTGTGTCAATAACAGGTTCACTAGAAGCATGCAAAGTCTTATCATTTTTCTTTTTCTTCCTTTTAGAAGGACTAGGTGCATCAATATTAATTCTCTGAGAATCTTGCTCAATTCTCTTAGGATGGCCCTCGGGATACAAAGGTTCCTGAGTCATTTTACCGCCTCTAGTCATAACTCTAACAACATATCATTCTTCTTATTATTTAATTCATTGAGCAAATCATTCTGAGGTTTAAGCACTTGTTCTACTTCAGTGGTAACCATAGAAGCATGTTTACTAATAAGTTTAAGTTAACCTTTAACATTATCCATATAATCACCCAAGTGCTCAAGCATATCAGCATTGTGTTTCAATTGTCTACCAACATAAGCATTGAAGTTTTCTTGTTTAACCATAAAGTCATCAAACTCATCTAAGCATGAGCTAGCAAACTTAGTAAATGTGATTTCACATTTATCGAATCTATAGAGAGAATTTATCTTTACTACCTGTGTCGGGTTATCAAGACCATGTGTTTCTTCAACAGATGGCAAATTAAGACCATGTATTTCTTCAATAGGTGGTAAATTCTTAACATCTTCAGTTTTAATACCTTTTTCTTTCATAGATTTCTTTGCCTCTTGCATATCTTCAGGACTGAGAAATAGAATACCCCTTTTCTTCGGAGTTGGGTTAGGAGTTGGTTCAGGAAGTATCCAATTATTTTCATTAGTCAACATATTATTCAATAAAAATTCAGCTTGATCAATAGTTCTTTCCCTGAAAACACAACCAGCACAACTATCCAGGTGGTCTCTGGAAGCATCGGTTAGTCCATTATAAAAGATATCATGTATTTCATTTTTGTTGAGAGGATGATCAGGCAAAGCATTAAGTAATCGGAGAAGCCTCCCTCAAGCTTGTGGGAGACTCTCTTCTTCAATTTGCACAAAATTATATATTTCCCTTAAGGCAGCTTGTTTCTTATGAGCAGGGAAATATTTAGCAGAGAAGTAATAAATCATATCCTGGGGACTACGCACACAACTAGGATCAAGAGAATTAAACCATGTCTTAGCATCACCCTTTAATGAGAACGGAAACAACTTAAGGATAAAGTAATAGCGAGTTTTCTCATCATTAGTGAATAGGGTGGCTATATCATTTAATTTAGTAAGATGTGCCACAACAGTTTTAGATTTGTAGCCATAAAAAGGATCAGATTCAGCCAAGGTAATTAACTCAGGATCGACGGAGAAATTATAATCCTTATCAGTAATAAAGATAGGTGAAGTAGCAAAAGCAGGGTCATATTTCATTCTAGCATTCAAAGACTTTTCTTTAAGCTTAGCTAATAATTTCTTAAGATCAGATATATCATTGCAAGCTAAGAAGTCTCTAGCAGTTTCTTCATCCATAACATAACCCTCAGGACCAACACGCAATTCATATCTAGGGGGAGAATCTTCATCATCACTTTCATCAATATTATCAGTTTCAATAATTTCATTCTCTCTAACCCTAGCAAGTTATTCATCAAGAAATTCACCTAGTGGCACAGTATCATCATGCATAGAAGTAGTTTCATCATAAGTATCATGCAAAGCAGAAGTGGCATCATCAATAACATGCGACCTATCGGAATCAATAGCATGTGTATGTGTCGCAACTTTACTCAAAACAGAAGGTGAATCAAGTGCAGATCTAGATGGCAGTTCCTTACCTCCCCTAGTAGTTGAGGAAAAATCTTGGTTCTTTGATCTTTCAAGTTCTTCATAATGATAAGCAGATATAAATCCCAAGTGACTCAAAGAATAGAGCTATGCTCCCCGGCAACGGCACTAGAAAATAGTCTTGATAACCCACAAGTATAGGGGATCGCAACAGCTTTCGAGGTAGAGTATTCAAACCAAATTTATTGATTCGACACAAGGGGAGCCAAAGAATATTCTCAAGTATTAGCAGCTGAGTTGTCAATTCAACCATACCTGAAAACTAAATATCTGCAGCAAAGTGTTTAGTAGCAAAGTAATATGATAGTAGTGGTCACGGTAGCAAAAGTAATATTTTTGGGTTTTGTAGTGATTGTAACAGTAGCAACGGAAAATTAAATAAGCGAAGAACAATATATGAAAAGCTCGTAGGCATTGGATCAGTGATGGATAATTATGTTGGATGCGATCGATCATGCAATAGTTATAACATAGGGTGACACAGAACTAGCTGCAGTTCGACAATGTAATGTAGGCATGTATTCTGAATATATTCATACGTGCTTATGGAAAAGAACTTGCATGACATCTTTTGTCCAACCCTCCCGTGGCAGCGGGGTCCTATTGGAAACTAAGGGATATTAAGGCCTCCTTTTAATAGAGTACCGGACCAAAGCATTAACACATAGTGAATACATGAACTCCTCAAACTACGGTCATCACCGGTAATGGTCCCGATTATTGTCACTTCGGGGTTAATGGGTCATAACACATAATAGGTGACTATAGACTTGCAAGATAGGATCAACAACTCACATATATTCATGAAAACTTAATAGGTTCAGATCTGAAATCATGGCACTCGGACCCTAGTGACAAGCATTAAGCATAGCAAAGTCTTAGCAACATCAATCTCAGAACATAGTGGATACTAGGGATCAAACCCTAACAAAACTAACTCGATTACATGATAAATCTCATCCAAGCCATCACCATCCAGCAAGCCTACTATGGAATTACTCACGCACGGCAGTGAGCATCATGAAATCGGTGATGGAGGAAGGTTGATGATGACGATGTCGACGGATTCCCCTCTCCGGAGCCCCGAAAAGACTCCAGATCAGCCCTCCCGAGAGAGTTTAGGGCTTGGCGGCGGCTCCATATCGTAAAATGCGGTGAATCCTTTTCTCTGATTTTTTCTCTCGCCGAACACGAATATATGGAATTGGAGTTGAGGTTGGTGGAGCGTCAGGGGGCCCACGAGGCAGGGGGCGCGCCCAGGGGGGTAGGCGCGCCCCCCTCCCTCGTGGACAGGGTGTGGGCCCCTTGACGTGGATTCTTCTTGCAGTATTTTTTATATATTCCAAAAATAATATCCGTTGATTTTCAGGTCATTTCGAGAACTTTTATTTCTGCACAAAAATAACACTATGGCAATTCTGCTGAAAACAGCATCAGTCCGGATTAGTTCCATTCAAATCATGCAAGTTAGAGTCCAAAACAAGGGCAAAAGTGTTTCGAAAGGTAGATACGACGGAGACATATCAGTACCTTGTTTTCTACTAGTGGGACGAGTCTGGCGCATCGACAGTGATCAGCCTTTCGCCGTCATAGGGCATCTATTGAAGTTGGAAGTCTTTGGTATTGTTTGAAAACAGTTTTATGTGTTGCAAAATTTACTTGAGCCACCTTTTGGTGCCCTACTATAGGGCACCTATTGGAGATGCTCCAAAGGAATAAGTGTAGAAAAGAAGAACACGAAGTAAGATGAATGTACAATTGTATTTGATCTTCGGAACGTGCATTTATACTATAAGCATTATATATGTCTAGAGAGCACGGTTTCATAAGTCATGCAAGCGACGGAATTGCGCGGGATATTCAGCTATACACCATGTTCAGTAACGGGAAAATGCATTGTATTCGAAGAAGGCAGCCCTTGAAAACGGTCTAATTCAAACACGATACATACTACGCGTGGAATTCTGGCACGTGAATCAAAATTGATATTTCGTGCGCGTACACATTCGCTTGCGTGTTTCTTTCCGCATTAGTATATAGTAACAGATGGCGCCTTCTTAACCCTACCGTTAAAGGTTGCCAAACTTGTTGCGTTTCTTTCCGCATATAACATAGTGGGGCCTCCTTACAGTTAAAGGTTACCAAATTAGCTTTGTTTCTAACTTCCTATATAAGGGGAGCAATCTCGATGGGGAAATGCACCAGACACTCTCCTTGATGGTTTCACCGGTCCCTCCCCTCTCCAATCACCATTCTCCACCTGCGAAGCAATCCTACTTACATGCTCATGGCCTCCGCTGGCGCTGATGAGTCGAGCGACGTCATGACGAGGGGCGGCTCCACCTACCGCCACGACGACCGCACGGGCTCTGAGTCCGGCGGGGCGGGCAGCCGTCCGTCGCCCCAGCACAAGCGTGTACGCGACCCCGGCGATCTCCTCTTCAGACACGTCCCGTTTGTCGCTGCCGGCTCTGCAGGTCCGTCCTCTCGTCAACACCATCACCAACGCTACACTAGGCAGCACTACGATCCGGCAACGACATGGAAGCCCCGGCCTGTTGTTGAGAGCCCGGTTTTCAAGAACACAACGATAGTAAATATGATGAGGCACATGAACTACGAGGTCTGGTCCGGCTCTGGCCTCGGCAAGCACGGCCAGGGCATCACATCTCCTGTGAAGGTGGTGAAGCGGCCAGAGAGCGCTGGTTTCGGTACGGTCGGCGCCGAGGGAGAAGGATCATACAACAACGGACTTCCCAACAAGGTCCCGGAAACCTTGCCGACCAAATGGGGAGCTGACCAGTGCGCAGACGAAATCTCTCAAGCGGTCTACAACGATTGGGAGATGGGCGACACCGATGGATCGCGGCAGCAAGACCGGGAGTTCTGCGAGAAAATCCTCGCTGAAGTGCGGGTGCTGCAAGATGGTGCCCAGCACAACGGCGAGCATATGGTGGTGGACGCGGCGGAGGTGATCATCACGGTCGTGACGCTGGTGCACGAGAAAAGTGCATCGGGAGAGTTGACGGCGGGCAACCTCATCTTGGAGTTTTCAAGGCTAAGGAAGAAGTTCCTGGAGGAGTACCAGACATACTGCCTCGCAAACATGGCGGGCGTGCTCGTGGCGCCGCTCATTCGCCCGGTGCTCCAAAGGTGGCAGCCTCTATGGGACCCGGCCATGTGGCTGGACGTGTTCGTCTTCCTGAAGAATTCACTGGACGACGGGTCGGCCATGTCGCCGTACGCGGAGCTTGTCTACGACACGGTGGTTCCGGCTATCCAGGCATCGGAGTTCAAGGCCACGGACTCCAAGCGGATGTGCCGCTTCCTGGAGCAGTGGAAGGACACGCCACTACCAGAAAAACTGGGGTTGCCGATGACCAAATCTATGCCGGCGGCCCCCGTCGGCATCTATGGACCTATGCCCACGGCCAAGGATAGGCCGTAGGCGTAGAATAGCCGTCGACATACATCCATCTATGCCGACGGGGCCATCGGCATAGACGAGGCCGTCGGGACCGCCCGAGCTACGGCTACGAGGCCCGTCAGCATAGGACAGGCCGTCGGCATAGCCCGGACTCACCTGCCCGGTCAGCGCTGACCATTTGACGGCGTTGATCCTACGCCGACGGGCAGTAACGGCGGCCGTCAGCATATCTGTGGCAGAGGTATGCCTACGGCATAGCCGTCGGCATAGGCCCCTCTGCCACGTCAACGATCCGTGTGCCACGCCACGTCATCGATCCGTGTGTGCACAGATATGCCGACGGCCTTGCCGTCGGCATATGTTTACTTTACTTAATTTTTTATTTTTACTTTGGTTATATGTGGCAGAGGTATGCCTACGGCACAGCCGTCGGCATAGGCCCCTTCGCCACATCATCGATCCGTGTGCCACACCACGTCATCGATCCGTGGGACAACCTCCGTCATCGATCCGTGTATTTTACTTTATTTTTTTATTTTTACTTTGTTTTGTTATTTTTACTTTATTTTAGTTTTTGCTTTTGCATAAGATAATTATGCCTTATCTAAAAAAACATACCCGATGGTATATCGATTGCCCCCCGTTACGAACGTCGCTATCGCCGTGTCACAGAGGGGGGAAACGGTCGACACGGAAGGAATTCTGGTAGGTGGGGGGATTCGGGTGTAGCTATGTCACTGAAACATCACATGGGTCCCGATGCATATGTGAAAGTGTTCATGCATGCGTAGACTCCCGTCTTGGGGCTCCGGGGTGTGCCCCCCCTCACGGATGGCGCTGCCGCCGGCACCTGGAGGGGGGAAACGGACGCGTGGGGTCTACACGGAGGGGATTTTGTTGTGGGTTTGGCCCGGATGTTGCTCCAAAGTGTTCCTATGGGCCGACCTAACACAACCGGGTGGGGAGGTCCACTGGTCAAAGCCCGTCCGTGCAAAGTCAAAGGGCTAGATCCCATGGTCAAACGCTACAGGGTTAGGCGGGACGGGGGCACTGGGGGTAGCAATGCCACCGGAGCGTCACACCGGGCCTCATACATGCGGGGTGGTGTGGTGGCATGTCCGAAGAGGCGGGACGCGTCTCCGGTGTGTGGCCCCCCCTCACGGACGGCGATGACACGGTAGTAGACTTTCTGCGGTAACGATGCGGCGTCAATATTACTAAATACTCGGAGCGCGATAAAATCATGAGTTTTTTTGCACGACGTGGGCACATGTGCTATAGGAACGATGGTATTTTTTCATAATTTTTGGTGATGGAGAAGTATCCGAAAAATTCCCTCTACGCGGATTGCCCTTCGCGCGTCTACGGCTGTGGCCGGCAGCCTCCGGGGGCTAGCATGCCGCCAAATCTTGCGTAGGCGGCCTCTCACAAGTCTGGAAGTGTTGTCGCGGTTGCAAACACCCGGCACGCATGTCCGGGGTGTGTCCCTCCTCACGGACGGCGCTGCCGCCGTCACCTGGAGGGGGAAACGGACGCATGGGGTCTACACGGAGGGGATCTTGTTTTGGGTCTGGCTTGGATGTTGCTCCAAAGTGTTCCTATGGCCTGACCTAACACAACCGGGTGGGAAGGTCCACTGGTCAAAGCCCGTCCATGCAAAGTCAAAGGGCTAGATCCCGTGGTCAAACGCTACAGGGTTAGGCGGGACGGGGGCACTAGGGGGGTAGCAATGCCACCGGAGCGTCGCACCGGGCCCTCATACATGCGGGGTGGTGTGGTGGCATGTCCGAAGAGGCGGGACGCGTCTCCGGTGCGTGCCCACCCCCCTCACGGACGGTAATGACACGGTAGTAGACGTTCTGCGGTAACGATGCGGCGTCAATATTACTAAATACTCGAAGCGCGATAAAATCATGAGTTTTTTTGCACGACGTGGGCACATGTGCTATAGGAATGATGGTATTTTTTCATAATTTTTGGTGATGGAGAAGTATCCGAAAAATTCCCTCTACGCGGATTGCCCTTCGCCCATCTACGGCTGTGGTCGGCAGCCTTCGGGGGCTAGCATGCCGCCAAATCTTGCGTAGGCGGCCTCTCACAAGTCTGGAAGTGTTGTGGCGGTTGCAAATGCCCGGCACGCATGTCCGGGGTGTGCCCCCCATCACGAACGGCGCTGCCGCCGGCACCTAGAGGGGGGAAACGGATGCGTGCGGTCTACACGGAGGGGATCTTGCTGTGGGTCTGTCCCGGATGTTGCTCCAAAGTGTTCCTATGGGCTGACCTAACACAACCGGGTGGGAGGTCCATTGGTCAAAGCCCGTCCGTGCAAAGTCAAAGGGCTAAATCCCGTGGTCAAACGCTACAGGGTTAGGCGGGACGGGGGCACTGGGGGGTAGCAATGCCACCGGAGCATCGCACCAGGCCCTCATACATGCGGGGTGGTGTGGTGGCATGTCCGAAAAGGCGGGACGTGTCTCCGGTGCGTGGTCCCCCCTCACGGACGGCGATGACACGGTAGTAGACGTTCTGCGGTAACGATGCGGCGTCAATATTACTAAATACTCGGAGCGCGATAAAATCATGAGCTTTTTGCACGACGTGGGCACATGTGCTATAGGAACGATGGTATTTTTTTCATAATTTTTGGTGATGGAGAAGTATCCGAAAAATTCACTCTACGCGGATTGCCCTTCGCACGTCTACGGCTGTGGCCGGCGGCCTCCGGGTGCTAGCATGCCGCCAAATCTTGCGTAGGTGGCCTCTCACAAGTCTGGAAGTGTTGTGGCGGTTGCAAACGCCCGGCACGCGTGTCCGGGGTGTGCCCCCCCTCACGGACGGCGCTGCCGCCGGCACCTGGAGGGGGGAAACGGACGCGTGGGGTCTACACGGAGGGGATCTTGCTGTGGGTCTGTCCCGGATGTTGCTCCAAAGTGTTCCTATGGGCTGACCTAACACAACCGGGTGGGGAGGTCCATTGGTCAAAGCCCGTCCGTGCAAAGTCAAAGGGCTAGATCCCGTGGTCAAACGCTACAGGGTTAGGCGGGACGGGGGCACTCGGGGTAGCAATGCCACCGGAGCGTCGCACCGGGCCCTCATACATGCGGGATGGTGTGGTGGCATGTCCGAAGAGGCGGGACGCGTCTCCGGTGCGTGGTCCCCCCTCACGGACGGCGATGACACGGTAGTAGATGTTCTGCGGTAACGATGCGGCGTCAATATTACTAAATACTCGGAGCGCGATAAAATCATGAGTTTTTTTGCACGACGTGGGCACATGTGCTATAGGAACGATGGTATTTTTTCATAATTTTTGGTGATGGAGAAGTATCCGAAAAATTCCCTCTACGCGGATTGCCCTTCGCCCATCTACGGCTGTGGTCGGAAGCCTCCGGGGGCTAGCATGCCGCCAAATCTTGCGTAGGCGGCCTCTCACAAGTCTGGAAGTGTTGTGGCGGTTGCAAACGCCCGGCACGCGTGTCCGGGGTGTGCCCCCCCTCACGGACGGCGCTGCCACCGGCACCTGGAGGGGGGAAACGGACGCGTGGGGTCTACACAGAGGGGATCTTGTTGTGGGTCTGTCCCGGATGTTGCTCCAAAGTGTTCCTATGGGCTGACCTAACACAACCGGGTGGGGAGGTCCATTGGTCAAAGCCCGTCCGTGCAAAGTCAAAGGGGTAGATCCCGTGGTCAAACGCTACAGGGTTAGGCGGGACGGGGGCACTTGGGGGTAGCAATGCCACCGGAGCGTCACACCGGGCCCTCATACATGCGGGGTGGTGTGGTAGCATGTCCGAAGAGGCGGGACGCGTCTCCAGTGCGTGGCCCCCCCTCACGGACGACGATGACACGGTAGTAGACGTTCTGCGGTAACGATGCGGCGTCAATATTACTAAATACTCGGAGCGTGATAAAATCAAGAGTTTTTTTTTGCATGACGTGGGCACATGTGCTGTTGGAACGATGGTATTTTTTCATAATTTTTGGTGATGGAGAAGTATCCGAAAAATTCCCTCTACGCGGATTGCCCTTCGAGCGTCTACGGTTGTGGCCGGCGGCCTCCGGGGGCTAGCATGCCGCCAAATCTTGTGTAGGCGGCCTCTCACAAGTCTGGAAGTGTTGTGGCGGTTGCAAAGACCCGACACGCGTGTCCGGGGTGTGCCCCCCCTCACGGACGGCGCTGCCGCTGGCACCTGGAGAGGGGAAACAAACGCGTGGGGTCTACACGGAGGGGATCTTGCTGTGGGTCTGGCCCGGATGTTGCTCCAAAGTGTTCCTATGGCCTGACCTAACACAACCGGGTGGGGAGGTCCACTGGTCAAAGCCCGTCCGTGCAAAGTCAAAGGGCTAGATCCCGTGGTCAAACGCTACAGGGTTAGGCGGGACGGGGGCACTCGGAGTAGCAATGCCACCAGAGCGTCGCACCAGGCCCTCATACATGCGGGGTGGTGTGATGGCATGTCCGAAGAGGCGGGACGCGTCTCCGGTGCGTGCCCCCCCCCCCTCATGGACGGCGATGACACCGTAGTAGACGTTCTGCGGTAACGATGCGGCATCAATATTACTAAATACTCGGAGCGCGATAAAATCATGAGTTTTTTTGCACGACGTGGGCACATGTGCTATAGGAACGATGGTATTTTTTCATAATTTTTGGTGATGGATAAGTATCCGAAAAATTCCCTCTACCCGGATTGCCCTTCGCCCGTCAACGGCTGTGGTCGGCAGCCTCCGGGGGCTAGCATGCCGCCAAATCTTGCGTAGGCGGCCTCTCACAAGTCTGGAAGTGTTGTGGCGGTTGCAAACGCCCGGCACGCGTGTCCGGGGTGTGCTCCCCTCACGGACGGCGCTGCCGCCGGCACCTGGAGGGGGGAAACGGACGCGTGGGGTCTACACGGAGGGGATCTTGCTGTGGGTCTGTCCCGGATGTTGCTCCAAAGTGTTCCTATGGACTGACCTAACACAACCGGGTGGGGAGGTCCATTGGTCTAAGCCCGTCCGTGCAAAGTCAAAGGGCTAGATCCCGTGGTCAAACGCTACAGGGTTAGGCGGGACGGGGGCACTTGGGGGTAGCAATGCCACCGGAGCGTCACACCGGGCCCTCATACATGCGGGGTGGTGTGGTGGCATGTCCAAAGAGGCGGGACGCGTCTCCATTGCGTGGCCCCCCCTCACGGACGGCGATGACACGATAGTAGACGTTCTGCGGTAACGATGCGGCGTCAATATTACTAAATACTCGGAGCGTGATAAAATCAAGAGTTTTTTTTTTGCATGACGTGGGCACATGTGCTATAGGAATGATGGTATTTTTTCATAATTTTTGGTGATGGAGAAGTATCCGAAAAATTCCCTCTACGCGGATTGCCCTTCGCGCATCTACGGCTGTGGCAGGCGGCCTCCGGGGGCTAGCATGCCGCCAAATCTTGCGTAGGCGGCCTCTCCCAAGTATGGAAGTGTTTTGGCGGTTGCAAACACCCGACACGCGTGTCCGGGGTGTGCTCCCCCTCACGGACGGCGCTGCCGCTGTTACCTGGAGGGGGGAAACGGACGCGTGGGGTCTACACGGAGGGGATCTTGCTGTGGGTCTGGCCCGGATGTTGCTCCAAAGTGTTCCTATGGGCTGACCTAACACAACCGGGTGGGGAGGTCCATTGGTCAAAGCCCGTCCGTGCAAAGTCAAAGGGCTAGATCCCGTGGTCAAACGCTACAGGGTTAGGCGGGACGGGGGCACTAGGGGGTAGCAATGCCACCGGAGCGACACATCGGGCCCTCCTACATGCGGGGTGGTGTGATGGCATGTCCGAAGAGGCGGGACGCGTCTTCGGTGCGTGCCCCCCCCCCTCACAGACGGCGATGACACGGTAGTAGACGTTCTGCGGTAACGATGCAGCGTCAATATTACTAAATACTCGGAGCGCGATAAAATCATGAGTTTTTTTGCACGACGTGGGCACATGTGCTATAGGAACGATGGTATTTTTTCATAATTTTTGGTGATGGAGAAGTATCCGAAAAATTCCCTCTACGCGGATTGCCCTTCGCGCGTCTACGGCTGTGGTCGGCGGCCTCCGGGGGCTAGCATGCCGCCAAATCTTGCGTAGGCGGCCACTCACAAGTCTGGAAGTGTTGTGGCAGTTGTAAACGCCCGGCAGCGTGTCTGGGGTGTGCCCCCCCTCATGGACGGCGCTGCCGACGGCACCTGGAGGGGGGAAACGCACGCGTGGGGTCTACACGGAGGGGATCTTGCTGTGGGTCTGTCCCGGATGTTGCTCCAAAGTGTTCCTATGGGCTGACCTAACACAACCGGGTGGGGAGGACCACTGGTCAAAGCCCGTCCGTGCAAAGTCAAAGGGCTAGATCCCGTGGTCAAACGCTACAGGGTTAGGCGGGACGGGGGCACTGAGGGGTAGCAATGCCACCAGAGCATCGCACCGGGCACTCATACATGCGGGGTGGTGTGGTGGCATGTTCGAAGAGGCTGGACGCGTCTCCGGTGCGTGCCCCCCCCCTCACGGACGGCGATGACACGGTAGTAGACGTTCTGCGGTAACGATGCGGCGTTAATATTACTAAATACTCGGAGCGCGATAAAATCATGAGTTTTTTTGCACGACGTGGGCACATGTGTTATAGGAACGATGGTATTTTTTCATAATTTTTGGTGATGGAGAAGTATCCAAAAAATTCCCTCTACGCGGATTGCCCTTCGCGCGTCTACGGCTGTGGCCGGCGGCCTCCGGGGGCTAGAATGCCGCCAAATCTTGCGTAGGCAGCCTCTCACAAGTCTGGAAGTGTTGTGGCGGTTGCAAACGCCCGGCACGCGTGTCCGGGGTGTGCCCCCTCACGGACGGCGCTGCCTCCGGCACCTAGAGGGGGGAAACAGACGCTTGGGGTCTACACGGAGGGGATCTTGCTGTGGGTCTGTCCCGGATGTTGCTCCAAAGTGTTCCTATGGGCTGACCTAACACAACCGGGTGGGGAGGTCCATTGGTCAAAGCCCGTCCGTGCAAAGTCAAAGGGCTAGATCCTGTGGTCAAACGCTGCAGGGTTAGGCTGGACGGGGGCACTGGGGGGGTAGCAATGCCACCGGAGCGTCGCACCGGGCCCTCATACATGCGGGGTGGTGTGGTGGCATGTCCGAAGAGGCGGGACGCGTCTCCGGTGCGTGGTCCCCCCTCATGGACGGCGATGACACGGTAGTAGACGTTCTGCGGTAACGATGCGGCGTCAATATTACTAAATACTCGGAGCGCGATAAAATCATGAGTTTTTTTTGCACGACGTGGGCACATGTGCTATAGGAACGATGGTATTTTTTCATAATTTTTGGTGATGGACAAGTATCCGAACCCTCTACGCGGATTGCCCTTCGCGCGTCTACGGCTGTGGCCGGCGGCCTCTGGGGGCTAGCATGCCGCCAAATCTTGCGTAGGCGGCCTCTCACAAGTCTGGAAGTGTTGTGGCGGTTGCAAACGCCCGGCACGCGTGTCCGGGGTGTGCCCCCCCACGGACGGCGCTGCCGCCGGCACCTGGAGGGGGGAAACGGACGCGTGGGGTCTACACGGAGGGGATCTTGCTCTGGGTCTGTCCCGGATGTTGCTCCAAAGTGTTCCTATGGGCTGACCTAACACAACCGGGTGGGGAGGTCCATTGGTGAAAGCCCGTCCGTGCAAAGTCAAAGGGCTGGATCCCGTGGTCAAAGGCTACAGGGTTAGGCGGGACGGGGGCACTAGGGGTAGCAATGCCACCGGAGCGTTGCACCGGGCCCTCATACATGCGGGGTGGTGTGGTGGCATGTTCGAAGAGGCGGGACGCGTCTCCGGTGCATGGTCCCCCCTCACGGACGGCGATGACACGGTAGTAGACGTTTTGCGGTAACGATGCGGCGTCAATATTACTAAATACTCGGAGCGCGATAAAATCGTGAGTTTTTTTGCACGACGTGGGCACATGTGCTATAGGAACGATGGTATTTTTTCATAATTTTTGGTGATCGAGAAGTATCCGAAAAATTCCCTCTACGCGGATTGCCCTTCGCGCGTCTACGGTTGTGGCCGGCGGCCTCCGGGGGCTAGCATGCCGCCAAATCTTGCGTAGGGGATCTTGCTGTGGGTCTGTCCCAGATGTTGCTCCAAAGTGTTC
Organism: Triticum aestivum; assembly: GCF_018294505.1. NCBI lineage: Eukaryota > Viridiplantae > Streptophyta > Magnoliopsida > Poales > Poaceae > Triticum > Triticum aestivum. The sequence goes on along the minus strand of NC_057797.1, from coordinate 633,924,626 downwards.
CTATGGGCTGACCTAACACAACCGGGTGGGGAGGTCCATTGGTCAAAGCCCGTCCGTGCAAAGTCAAAGGGCTAGATCCCGTGGTCAAACGCTACAGGGTTAGGCGGGACGGGGGCACTGGGGGGTAGCAATGCCACCGGAGCGTCGCACCGGGCCCTCATACATGCGGGGTGGTGTGGTGGCATGTCCGAAGAGGCGGGACGCGTCCCCGGTGCGTGCCTCACGGACGGTGATGACACAGTAGTAGACGTTCTGCGGTAACGATGCAGCGTCAATATTACTAAATACTCGGAGCGTGATAAAATTATGAGTTTTTTTGCACGGCGTGGGCACATGTGCTATAGGAACGATGGTATTTTTTCATAATTTTTGGTGATGGAGAAGTATCCGAAAAATTCCCTCTACGCGGATTGCCCTTCGCGCGTCTACGGTTGTGGCCGGCGGCCTCCGGGGGCTAGCATGCCGCCAAATCTTGCGTAGGCGGCCTCTCACAAGTCTGGAAGTGTTGTGGCGGTTGCAAACGCCCGGCACGCGTGTCCGGGGTGTGCCCTCCCTCACGGACGGCGCTGCCGCCGGCACCTGGACGGGGAAAACGGACGCGTGGGGTCTACATGGAGGGGATCTTGCTGTGCGTCTGTCCCGGATGTTGCTCTAAAGTGTTCCTACAGGCTGACCTAACACAACCGGGTGGGGAGGTCCATTGGTCAAAGCCCGTCCGTGCAAAGTCAAAGGGCTAGATCCCGTGGTCAAACGCTACAGGGTTAGGCGGGACGGGGGCACTGGGGGTAGCAATGCCACCGGAGCGTCGCACCGGGCCCTCATACATGCGGGGTGGTGTGGTGGCATGTCTGAAGAGGCGGGACGCGTCTCCGGTGCGTGGTCCCCCCTCACGGACGGCGATGACACGGTAGTAGACGTTCTGCGGTAATGATGCGGCGTCAATATTACTAAATACTCGGAGCGCGATAAAATCATGAGTTTTTTTGCACGACGTGGGCACATGTGCTATAGGAACGATGGTATTTTTTCATAATTTTTGGTGATGGAGAAGTATCCGAAAAATTTCCTGTATGCGGATTGCCCTTCGCCCGTCTACGGCTGTGGCCGGCAGCCTCCGGGGGCTAGCATGCCGCCAAATCCTGCGTAGGCGGCCTCTCACAAGTCTGGAAGTGGTGTGGCGGTTGCAAACGCCCGGCACGCGTGTCCGGGCTGTGCCTCCCCTCACGGACGGTGCTGCCACCGGCACCTGGAGGGGGGAAACGGAGGCGTGGGGTCTATACGGAGGGGATCTTACTGTGGGTCTATCCCGGATGTTGCTCCAAAGTGTTCCTATGGGCTGACCTAACACAACCGGGTGGGGAGGTCCATTGGTCAAAGCCCGTCCGAGCAAAGTCAAAGGGCTAGATCATGTGGTCAAACGCTACAGGGTTAGGCGGGACGGGGGCACTGGGGGTAGCAATGCCACCGGAGCGTCGCACCGGGCCCTCATACATGCGGGGTGGTGTGGTGGCATGTCCGAAGAGGCGGGACGCGTCTCCGGTGCGTGGTCCCCCCTCACGGACGGTGATGACACGTTAGTAGACATTCTGCGGTAACGATGCGGCGTCAATATTACTAAATACTCGGAGCGCAATAAAATCATGAGTTTTTTTGCACGACGTGGGCACATGTGCTATAGGAACGATGGTATTTTTTCATAATTTTGGTGATGGAGAAGTATCCGAAAAATTCCCTCTACGCGGATTGCCCTTTGCGCGTCTACGGCTGTGGCCAGCGGCCTCCGGGGGCTAGCATGCCGCCAAATCTTGCGTAGGCGGCCTCTCACAAGTCTGGAAGTGTTGTGGCGGTTGCAAACGCCCGGCACGCGTGTCCGGGGTGTGCCCCCCCTCACGGACGGCGCTGCCGCCGGCACCAGGAGGGGGGAAATGGACGCTTGGGGTCTACACGGAGGGGATCTTGCTGTGGGTCTGTCCCGAATGTTGCTCCAAAGTGTTCCTATGGGCTGACCTAACACAACCGGGTGGGGAGGTCCATTGGTCAAAGCCCGTCCGTGCAAAGTCAAAGGGCTAGATCCTGTGGTCAAACGCTACAGGGTTAGGCTGGACGGGGGCACTAGGGGGGTAGCAATGCCACTGGAGCGTCGCACCGGGCCCTCATACATGCGGGGTGGTGTGGTGGCATGTCCGAAGAGGCGGGACGCGTCTCCGGTGCGTGGTCCCCCCTCATGGACGGCGATGACACGGTAGTAGACGTTCTGCAGTAACGATGCGGCGTCAATATTACTAAATACTCGGAGCGCGATAAAATCATGAGTTTTTTTGCACGACGTGGGCACATGTGCTATAGGAACGATGGTATTTTTTCATAATTTTGGTGATGGAGAAGTATCCGAAAAATTCCCTCTACGCGGATTGCCCTTTGCGCGTCTACGGCTGTGGCCGGCGGCCTCCGGGGGCTAGCATGCCGCCAAATCTTGCGTAGGCGGCCTCTCACAAGTCTGGAAGTGTTGTGGCGGTTGCAAACGCCCGGCACGCGTGTCCGGGGTGTGCCCCCCCTCACGAACGGCGCTGCCGCCGGCACCAGGAGGGGGGAAACGGACGCGTGGGGTCTACACGGAGGGGATCTTGCTGTGGGTCTGTCCCGGATGTTGCTCCAAAGTGTTCCTATGGGCTGACCTAACACAACCGGGTGGGGAGGTCCATTTGTCAAAGCCCGTCTGTGCAAAGTCAAAGGGCTAGATCCCGTGGTCAAACGCTACAGGGTTAGGCGGGACGGGGGCACTGGGGGTAGCAATGCCACCGGAGCGTCGCACTGGGCCCTCATACATGCGGGGTGGTGTGGTGGCATGTCCGAAGAGGCGGGACGCGTCTCCGGTGCATGTCAATATTACTAAATACTCGGAGCACAATAAAATCATGAGTTTTTTTGCACGATGTCGGCACATGTGCTATAGGAACGATGGTATTTTTTCATAATTTTTGGTGATGGAGAAGTATTCGAAAAATTCCCTCTACGCGGATTGCCCTTCGCGCATCTACGGCTGTGGCCGGCGGCCTCCGGGGGCTAGCATGCCGCCAAATCTTGCGTAGGCGGCCTCTCACAAGTCTGGAAGTGTTGTGGCGGTTGCAAACGCCCGGCACGCATGTCCGGGGTGTGCCCCCCCTCACGGACGGCGCCGCCGCTAGCACCTGGAGGGGAAAAACGAACGCGTGGGGTCTACACGGAGGGGATCCTACTGCGGGTCTGGCCCGGATGTTGCTCCAAAGTGTTCCTATGGGCTGACCTAACACAACCGGGTGGGGAGGTCCACTGGTCAAAGCCCGTCCGTGCAAAGTCAAAGGGCTAGATCCCGTGGTCAAACGCTACAGTCCCGTGGTCAAACGCTACAGGGTTAGGCGGGACAGGGGCACTAGGGGGTAGCAATGCCATCGAAGCGTCGCACCGGGCCCTCATACATGCGGGGTGGTGTGGTGGCATGTCCGAAGAGGCGGGACGCGTCTCCGGGGCGTGGCCCCCCCTCACGGAGGGCGATGACACGGTAGTAG